>NW_003852415.1:2865799-2868684 GCF_000181295.1 Otolemur garnettii
AACATTTAAAGAATGGCATCAGTCTTATACGCACTCTTCAAAATAATAGAAAGATGTGAAAAAAATATATGATGAACATTATTAGAGACAATAAAGAAGACCCAAATAAACGGAGAGATCAGTTGTGTGCATGAATTGAAAGGCTCAATATGGTAAAGATGTCAGTTCTTTCCAAACTGGATCGATAGAGTTAATGTGATACCAGTCGAAATAACAGCAAATTTCCTGGGAGATATTAATAAGCTGATTCTAAAAGGTATGTGGGAACATTAAAGATGAAGAATAAAGAAGATAGTGTTGAAGGAACAAAGTTGGAAGACACCCATCCGGCTATCAAGACTTCTTATAAAGTTATAGTAATTAATACCATGCAGTGTTGTTATAAGGGTACGCAAAGCAAAGCACCAGAATGGAGAGTCCGGAAGCTGACCCACACTCAGATAGTCCCCTGGCTACAGAAAACATAACAAACCAGTACAGTGAGGAGTGGATGACCTTTCATGAAATGGTGTGAACTCAGGTATTTGTGTATAATGTAAATCTCTATCCCTATTTTTACAACTTAAAGCCAAGTCTGCATAGATTGCATAATAAAGGTTAAAATAGGAAAAAATAAAGCTTACGGTTTAAATAAGTAGGAAAATACCTTCATTATCTTGGAGTAGGTAAGGATTTTTCAAAATGCAAAATGAACTAGCCAGAACGAAAAAGCAAATGATTAATATTAATAAATATAATATTAATTAATCGTCAGATGATATGAAAAAATTTACATCTTTTATTTGTCAAAATACCTCATTAAAAGCAAAAAGGTAATCCCTTAGGTAGGAGATTATATCTGCAATACAAATATGTGACAAAGGGCTTGCATACAGAATTATTTCAAAAACTACTACAAATGAGTTAAATAGATAATTTCACAGAATTATGAGCAAATGACCTGAACAAGACATTACAAAAGAGGATGTGCAAATAGTTGAGCACACATGAGAAAGTCTTCAAACATCATTAGTCACCTGTAAAATCCAAATTAAAGCCGAAATGTGAACTCACTACATGCTCAACACAATCTCTAAAACTAAAACAAGAGACAGTCCCAAGGCCTAGTAAGGATATGGAGCAACAGACAGTCCCATAAACTGCTGTCAGGGTATAAATTGGTACAATCACTTTGGAAAGTTACTTGACAATGTCCCTTAAAGGTGTGCGCGTGTAAAACCAATGCACCAGCAATTCCACTCTTAAATAAATATCCCCTAGAAATGGGTATGTACACACAGGTGCCAAAGCATGTACACGGCAGCATTGCATATAAACACCCAAACTGGAAATGATGCAAATACCCATCAGCCGAGTAATAAATTCATAAGTTGTGATGTATTCATATCTATTCATATCTGTATCTATAGATTCATATCTCTATCTATTCATATAATAGAACAGTATATCGAAATGAGGATTAACTATCTGCAACAACATGGACGAATCTCAGAAATACAGTGTTGGCAAAATAAGTCGAAGATGAGAACATATTGCCTAATTCCATTTATATAAAGTTAGGAAGAAGCAACACTGAACCTTGCTGCTACTAATCAGGATCATGCCCACCTGTAGGAGTGAGTAGCGACTGGAGGGAGACAGAGGGCCTCTGGGAATTGTGATAATGTTCTATGCCTTTGTTCAGGAAGCATGTTCTAGCTATGGTCTGAATGTCTCCTTCCAAATTCATATGTTGGAAACTTAATCCCTAATGCAACAGTGTTGGGAAGTAGGGCCTAGTAAGGGGTATGGCCTACTGAGGGTATGGCCTCCTGAATGGATTAATGCTGCTATAATAAGGGCTCGTGGGAGTGGGCTGGTCCTCTTCCATCTTCCACTATGTGAAGCTGCAGAAAGAAGGTCCTCATCAGAGACCAGCGCCTTGATCTTGGACTTTCCAGCCGCCAGAACTATGCTAAATACATTTCTGTTCTCCATAAATTGCCTAGTTTCTGATATTCTGTTATAGCAACACAAAATAAACTAAGATGGTTCTCTTTGTGAAAATTCATGGATGTGTACACTTGTGATTGTGCATTTTTCTGGAAGTATGTTGTATTCAATGAAAATGAGGCAAAATAAGGCAGGTGTGATGGTGCATGCCTGTAGTCCCAGCTCAGTGGTTTTCATCCTTTTTTGTCTCATGGCATACTTGAACCTATAGTTAAACTTAAGTTAAGTTGATCAAAAAAAAAAAAAAAAAGAAGAGTGAAAAAAATATACTTACTGTGCTTTGAGCTTCTTTAGAAAATTAATTAATGATCTTTAAATATTTTTGGCACACCTAAGATCCTCACAGCATACCAGAGTGCCCTGGCACACAATCACTGTTCCAGTCATACAGGAAGAAGATGAATTCAGCCCAGGAATTGGAGGCCATGACCACACCACTGCATTCCATCTTGGACAACAGAGCAAGACCCTGTCTCAATTTAAAAAAAAAAAAAGGGAAAGTGTAAGCATGGAAAAACGTTTTTTGAGTATAGGGGGCTAGCTGACTGAGAGCCTGGGGTGGGGCATGTGCAGACCCACTTCCCCTTGAAGCCAGGGGAGTGCTGTGCAGAGTCTGAGGGCTCTATCCACCCCCAGGTTTGGGGATCTTCAAGGGCCGGTAGTATTTTCTTTACAATAGGCTGTCAGGCCATATATAAACCTCCATGTGGTTTGCAGAGTCACTTCCACAGCAAAGGACATGCTGGGATTCTGACCCCAGCATCTGTTCTGACTGGGACATTCGCTCTGCAATTCCCAGGATATCACAGACGTAGGACTAAGTGGCTGCCCATGTTTGTCTTTAGCACCTTTCTCTTAACCCCAAGATGGCTGAGCGCCTGCCTGGCCAGTGT
>NW_003852415.1:2869268-2881414 GCF_000181295.1 Otolemur garnettii
AAAAAAAAGTAGGTCCTTTTGTAACATAGAAACAGTCCTATACACTTAGGAATGCATTGGGAAAAGTACTGCTTACAAGAACTGTAGTAGAATTTATATCTTCTCTGTGTAGACATGTAAAACGTTAGTTACTCAATACCCCCTACAAGCAGAAAACAGACTTCTTGGCTCAGCCACTGGAGCTCTATGGCAGAGTCTGAGAGTTGGAAAGCTCAGTGGAGGTCACTTGGTCCAGCCTCTCCCAGGGACAGAGCTCAAGCCAGGATCCCTGGCCCCAGGGATCAAGGAAAGTAGAAAATCATCAGCTCACTTCTGCAGGGGTAACTCTTACAGAAAGGGGAATAGCCTAGTCAACCCTGGTGCCTTCCAGATACAATGGCTGGTTAGGGGTCTGTGTGGCTGCAGCACTGATGAGGTTGCACAATAACAAGAAGCCTCTTCTGCAATCAAAGGGCCAGTATAGCAGAAGATGTCCAGATAGCACTATTTTGCATCCCTATTTAAAAGATGATTGTGCTGTTTCCTTTTACCATTTGAAACCCCGGAAGGAACAAAAATTTCCCTTTCTGTCACATCCAAGATTCATAAGAGTTTTGTTTTGAATATTGGGTTCCTTTCAGGAAGGGAGGAACATAACACTTAGTGTTTGGTATGGGGTGTGTGTGTGTGTGTGTGTGTGTACAAAGAAGGAGGTTGCTTCTTCCCTCTCACCTCCCTGCGTTACAAGTCTTTGCCTCTTGCTCTGAACTTGTAACTTCAGCATTGTGCCAGGGGGCACGCAGTTTCTAGGCTGTCGATTTTCCAAGGTCATCCTTTGAGAGTAGCTGGCTGCTGGATGCATCTGTAATAAGTCAGACAAGGGTCTCTTCCCCTCTGATCTGAAACCGCTGAGGAAGGTCTCAGGGTACCCGTATTCTGTTTAGTTGCTACACATTCCTAAAAGAAAATGAAAGCAGAGTTTAAATCATTTTTGGTACCCCTTCCTCTCTCCTCCCTCCTCCCTCCCTGTTCTTTGGTGAGTGTGAGAGGGTGTGGCAATGTCTGGTGGAGTTGGTAGAGAGAGAAACAGTGGCCTGTGGGTTGGAGCTTGGAGAAAGAGGTTATCCTAGGATGAAATATCAAACCATATCACATTGATTTTCCCTTTGGGGGGCCCGGATATCACATCCTTCCATTTCCCTCTAGTCCCTGCCTGCCATTGACAGGGAAGCATTAACAGGGAGTAATCAATGATGCTCTGTCCTGAAAATAAAAGGCTTGTCATGTCTCTCCATTTGGTGGAATGGATGTGGAACCAGAGGTCATGTGGCCGCTTCCATCTGTCTCCTGACAGAGAGGCACTGACTCAGACATGCTTTCCATCCAGAGGGCTGCAGCCCACAGCCAGGTGAGTGCCAACTCTCCGCCGGCAGCGAGGAAAACAAGGCTTTAATTTCATTGAACTCTTACATTAGGAGCTCAGCTAACCACCAAATATGGCAGCGTAGGGGTGGCTTTTGTGAACTTTAATTTCTGAGCTGCATAAAGGATTGACGTTTCCTGATACACTGAATGTTGTGCTTGCATTCAAAACAAGTCCATGTACTCACAATTTCAGGATAGAATCAAAGAAATTCAGAATTGAGAGAGACTTAAATCTGTGGTCCAGCCCCAGGCCCCATCTGATACGTGGGCTCACTGCAGTTTTCCTGGTAACCCCTATGGTTGCCTGAACATGCCTACTGCCATCTGTTGTTCTTCCACTGTCAAGAAGCTCAACTCGCTGAGCACACTGGCTCACACCTGCAATTCTCGCACTCTGGGAGGCCCAGGCAGAAGGACTGCTCAGGAGTTCGAGACCAACCTGAGTAAGATCGAGACTCTGTCTCTACTAAAAATAGAAAAACTAGTCAGACATCATGGCAGATGCCTGTAGTCCTAGCTACTTAGGAGACTGAAGCCAGAGGACTGCTCAAGCCAGAGTTTGAGGTTGCTATGTGCTATGACGCTGCTCTGACACACATTCTACCCAGTGTGTCAGAGTGTAAGACTGTGCTGTGTTTCAAAAAAAAGCAACTCAACTCTTAGAAAGTATTTTCTTACACTTTACCAAAATTTATTTGCTGGTGCTCATGGCTGCTTTTTATAGTAATCTCTCCGTATACTCCCACTTTCACTTAGTGCCACTCCTTGGGTCCCAACTCTTGACCGTTCCATTCACAATCCTATTGAGTTCCTCCGATTTAGCCTTCACATCTGGTCGTTCATCAAAACCCTTGGCGTGGAAACATACCAGGGGCTCTTCCCCTTTCGGATTCCTTGGGTAGCCTCCCTGCTCCTGCCTAACCCCCAGCCTAACCTGGAGGTAAGCAGGAAGCACCCCCTCCTTTTCTGTATTATGTTCTCTTAGCTGAAGACCCACTTAGCTAGCTTTGGAAGACATCCTTTGGACTTGTTTTAAGATAGCTCTAATCTAAAATCTTTTTGTATTTTTTTGGTTTTATATTTAATTTCTTTTTTAAGAGACAGGGTCTTGTTCTGTCACCCAGGCTGGAGTGATCATAGCTCACTGCAGCCTTGATCTCCTGGGCTCAAGCGATTCTCCTGCCTCAGCCTCCAGAGTAGCTGGGACTACAGACACCACCACCACGCCCAGCTAATCTTTGCTTTTGCAATGCATGCTACAGCTGAAGCCGTATTTTTACGTCCTATACGTGTATGATTTGGCTTTATTTGGATATACATGGGGAACCATGCAACTATGACAACTGTGTTTTATCGTGTTACATTTGTTTGCTGATCCACCATTTGGAACTCTTTTAAAATCAGATTTTGCCATTGAAAGCATTTGCTTCCATTTGCAGCTTTTGTTGATTTACAAATTTGCTAAGCATACCTTTTCTATCTTGGTCTCAATCACTGGCAAAAATGAGAGGACGAGGTCCTGGACATGCAGTCCTCAGCTTTGTAACCGAATGGCATGTGGAGCTTTGGATTCGTCATTCAGATAACTCCTGTTTAGAGGCCCAGATCACAGCAGTGGGCGCAGGTGGCTTCAAAGGAGAGCCCGGAAGGGGCTGGGCAGAGCGTGCTCCATTCCTTCTCAGAATGTGCCCCTCAGAGAAGTTATTCTTCCTCCCAGCCTGTCAGAAATGACAGTGAGCACCTCATGGTTCCTTGCCACTTGGGAAGCGCTTTCCCTCGTTCTCTCATTCTGTCCCACCTTATTAACTGTGGGAGGAGGAGTGTTTTTCTCACTGCAGTCTCTCCCCGTGTCAGCATGGACCCAGGAAACAGAGATTCTCTCCAAAACCTGCCCTGTTTGGGCCCTGCCGGAGGGTGGATTCAGCAGGTCCCTGGTCTTATTTCCAGCGGCAGCCCTGATTTTCCTTTGGGCATCTGCTCTTTTCCCCTCCCCCGTCATAAGTTTAGATGAAATCTCTCCTCCTTCCTTTCTCTAAGCTCAGGGGGTGGGCATAATTACTAAAGCTAAGCATTGGGGCTTGATGTCTGGAGTTTTCCATCTTGATGGGCTGGTAGGGACAGCCACCTGCCCCAGGCACATTCTGAGGTGTGAATTCCAGTGACTATGTCCAGAGGGGCCAGTTCCCCTGGACATCCTCGGCTTGCCTCTCAGAACTTTTCCTTACAGTTCTGTGAGTTCTCTGACATTTCCCCAGGAAAGCCCACTGTGTCCCTTAAATGTCTGAGAATTACCGTCTATTGCCTAAAGCAATGTTTTTCAACCTTTTTTTAATCTCACAGCACACTTGAACTTATAGTTAAAATTCCAGGGCACACTTAAATTATGTTGATTAAAAAAAAAAGAGTTAAAAAACCACAGTGCTTTGAACTTCTTTCAAAACTAATTTAATTAATGATCTTTAAAATTTTTTGCTGTACACCTAAGATCCTCTCACAGTACACAGGTTCAAAATCACTGACCTAAAGCAATAGGCCCCCAAGCAGGGGGACATGCAGGTTTCCACAGTAACCAGGCTCTAAGCCCAGCCTACCCAGACTCAGTACTAACCCCACTAACACAACTTGCCAAATTGCCTGGCTGGCACCTCTTGCTTCTAGCATCCACTAAGGGTCTGCCCAGCCTTGTCCTTGACAGGGAAGGGAATAGGAAATCCTTGGTTTGAAATATGGATGTATACCATATCCGAGAGTCTAATATGGCAAAGATAGAAATGATGTCAATCTGATGTGATGCGTGTGTTGTAAATGAACTTGTGCAGTGTCGTAATGATCACCATTTTGTTTTCTAAGTGCTCAGAGTTTATTTAGAATCTTAGCATCTCGCTTGAGGGGTGTTAGTAGCTCCTGTATTTGCAAATGAACCACCAGCAGGACCTTGGGTGAGTGAGTCTATTTGAGCTTCAGCTTCCTCAACTGTAAGATGGAGGGAATAATTATTTCCCTCCCTCTGACCGTCCCCCAAGCCTCTGAATGGGACTTTAACATTTCTGGTGACATTTATACTTTCATAGGGTCCAACTGTACTTGTTCATTAAGAAGAACAAGCAAGAATTGGTGTGAAAATATGTAGCAAAATGTAATGCATTATATTTAGGCTGTAATTTGTTATAAAAGCACCAACCCTCATCTTCTAGAACCTTCTGTTCACCTGGTTGCCATCAAAAAGCACAGACAACAATTTAGCAATCCCCTGTGCAAGGGTTATCAGCATCCTGGAAAGTAGTTCATTGAAGTAAACAACTTCAATTCATTAGCGTAGCTAGAAACCAGGTGCTTGTTTTATAATCTCTTCACTCAGAGTTTTAATTCCTTCTTATCAACGTTTGTGTCACTCATTTCATGGTGAAGATTTTATTTGACAGAAAAGATGTAACCAAATTGGGGTATAGAAGTTGTGCCTTTTTTCCTGATAAAAATCACTACCTTTCCTAAGTCATGGCCTGTGCCATGTTTTTTTTCTACTTGCCCTAAATTTAATTTTAAAAAGCAGAAGCCATTTTTGATGCCCTGGGCTCTTTTTGCAAATCTCAACTCCTTGCTGGCTTCGACCTTCTGACACTCCTTAGCCAAAACTCAGCTTGTTTATTAAAGTTTCTATTCACATTCCAGTCTGCCGAGATTCTATGTCAGGAAGCCCAGGAGAATAGAGGCAATATTTAGGAAAGTGTTTTGAGCAGGGCATCAATTCAAGGCCCCTTTGCCTCACTCAGAAAGGAGGCTCTTTGCTGTGCCTACTGGCCAGGAGAGGATTCCAAGGGTTTTCCAGGCTGAAGCTCCTGTTATAGACACGGACTCGGCTACAGCACCACCTGGCACTGTCCTCAGGGCCTCGTGCCAACTTCTCTGCCCATCTGAGCTCTGTTGGCAGCTCCTTAGATTGCCTTCTATTCCATCTCCCTTTCTTTCCTTTTAGTGGCATTTTTAGTGGCAGAGTCATGTTTGAGCTTTCAATGAGCTCCTAGTCATGAACTATCTTCCTTCCACTATGGAATCCTCCCTAACATGGCTAGAGTTAGACACTGTGTGCACACACTTCTGGCCATCAAAGTGAGTTATGAATATTAGCATAGTGGGGACCACTTTAAAATTTTTGAGTAGTGGGAAATGCAAAAATAATAAGACATAACATTACTACCCCCAGTATGTGGCACACCTCCTGGGGGGGAGACCCCACTACAACAGGGACTGTACCTAACAGATGCAAACATTGTAACCTAGTTCTTTGTCCTCTCCAATTAATGAAATAAAAAAATTACTACCCCTACAGAGCTACTCATTGGCATTTTGGTATAATTCATGTGGATGTTATTCTGTGTGTATTTTGAAATCAACATGTACATAGTCATCATATGATACATGTGTGTTTGACGTGGTACATAGCCTTCCTCCCATATTATGAATAATATACATTTTTTGTAAGTGCTGCATTTAATGGCTGCAAAATACTGAGTACATGAAACACATGATCCTCCCATTATTGGACATTGGAGTTGTTCCTAGGCTTTTTTCTTTTATAAATAACCCTAAGTGAGATTAGAGGAACACAGTGCAGAAGACCACTTCACTTGTGACACCAATTGCAAGTCCAAGGGGGTTCCAAAAACCACCCTGAGGGCGTGACGATTTGCTAGAAGGACTCCCAGAAGTCACTGTTAGTTGTTACGCTCACCATTATGGTTGGTTACGTTGGAAGACATAGATTAAAATCAGCCAAGGGAAAAGATGCAGGAGGCAGAGTCTGGGGAAATTCCAGGTACGGGCTTCCAGTTGTCCTTTACCCATGGAGTTGTGGGCAGTATTACGTCCCCAACATTAACGTGTGACGATACGCACAGAATTTTGCCGACCAGGGAAGCTACACCAGCCCTGGTGTCCAGAGTTATTACTGGGGATGGGGGGCGGTCTGTGGTCAACTGCTAGGTGGTTGACCCTTCCAGAGGTAGAGCAGATACTGTGTGGCCCAAAGATCATAAATCATGGTGTTATGCTGTCCAGGGGCCAAGGCCCATGGCAGGCAAAGACATTCTTCTCAGGCAGGGCACCCCAAAGTCTTAAAGATCACCTCCCTGCATACAAATGATGCTCAGAACGAAACAAAACAAAATAAAACAAAACAGGAAAAGATCACCTCTCTAAAGCTGAGGACAAAGGCCAGACTGCTCCTTGGGCAAAGTGAATTCTTTGCTACACACCCTGTAACAAATATCTTTGTGTATAATTATCCATTCTGAGGGTTACTTTTTTTTTTTTTTGAGATAAGAGTCTTAAGCTCTCACCCTGGGTAGAGCGCTGTGGTGTCACAGCTGACAGCAACCTCCAACTCTTGGGCTTAAGTGATTCCCTTGCCTCAGCCTCCCAAGTAGCTGGGACTACAAGTGCCCGCCACAATGCCAGGCTTTTTGTTGTTGTTGTTGCAGCTGTCACTGTTGTTTTAGCTGGCCTAG
Source organism: Otolemur garnettii (assembly GCF_000181295.1). Classification (NCBI taxonomy): domain Eukaryota; kingdom Metazoa; phylum Chordata; class Mammalia; order Primates; family Galagidae; genus Otolemur; species Otolemur garnettii. The sequence continues at coordinate 2,876,177 of NW_003852415.1, forward strand.
GCCAAGCCGGGTTCGAACTCGCCAGCCTCGTTGTAAGTGGCCAGCACCCTATCCATGAGCTACTGGTACCACCAATTCTGAGGGTTATTTTTTAAGGTCAATTCCTACAAGTAGAATTATTGGATCAAAGGATATGAACATTTTTAAGTCACTCTGATACATATTACCAAATGCTTTCCCAGGAGTTTACTGGTTTATTTTCTGTCCCTCCCCATCCCCACCCAGCTGTGTACAGAGTCTCTGTTCTATCACGTGCTCACTTGAAAAGGGTACTGTCATTTTAAAAAACTTCTGGCAATTTGATAAAAACAAAATGGTTTCATTTGCATTTCTGATTTTTTTTTTTTTTGAGACGGAGCCTCAAGCTATCCCCCTGGGTAGAGTGCCATGGCATCACAGCTCACAGCAACCTCCAACTCCTGGGCTCAAGCGAGTCTCCTGCCTCCACCTCCCAAGTAGCTGGGACTACAGGCACCCGTCACAATGCCCGGCCATTTTTTGGTTGCAGCCATCATTGTTGTTTGGTGGGCCCGGGCTGGGGATTTGAACCCGCCACCTTAGATGTATGTGGCTGGCGCCCTAGCCGCTTGAGCCACAGGCGCCGAGCCTGCATTTCTGACTATTGATGAAGGCAAATATTTGCCCATTTTTGAGGTTTTATTATGAAGAATTTTGAACAGGTTCGGTGCCCATAGCTCAGTGGGTAGAGTGCTGGCCACATATGCTGGGGCTGGTGGGTTTGAACCTGGCCCAGGCCTGCTCAACAACAACGACAACTGCAACCACCACAACAAAAAAAATAGCTAGGCATTGTGGTAGGCACTTGTAGTCCCAATAACTTGTGAGGCTGAGGCAAGAGAATCGCTTGAGCCCAAGAGTTTGAAGTTACTGTGAGCTGTGACCTCCCAGCACTCTACCGTGGACAACAAAGTGAAACTCTGTCTCAAAAAAAAAAGAATATTGAACACCTACACAAATTGATGAAATAGGTTACTAAATCCCCACATGCCTGTCACCCCATCTCCATCCCCATCCCCATAAACCCCTGGGAATCCTAACTCATCCACACTTCCACTTTCTCCTACTCCCATATTTTTTTGAAGAAAATCTCCTGGACCTATTATATTTAATAGTTCAGTCTGAATTTCTAAAAGATAAAGATTATTTATTAAGAGTTCACAAATACAATAATCATACTTTTAAAAAGACCAACAATCACTTAATGTCATCATATATTCAAGTGGCATTGAAATAGCCAATTGTTTCATAAATGTCAGATTTTTTACCTTAAAAAAAATTAGGATTCAAAGAAGGACCTGATATTATTGAGATTCATGGAGATGCACAGATACATCTTTTTTTTTTTTTTTAAATACAGAATCTTACTTTTTCACCTTCAGTAGAGTGCTGTGGCATCATTGCTCACAGCAACCTCAAACTCTTGGGCGCAAACAATTCTCTTGCCTCAGCCTCCTGAATAGATGAGACTACAGGCGCCTGCCTTAACACCCATGCTATTTTTAGAGGCGTGATCTTGCTCTGGCTCAGGCTGGTCTGGAACCTGTGAGCCCAGGGAATCCACTGCCTCTGCCTCCCAGAGTGCTAGGATTACAGGCGTGAGCCACCACGCCCAGCCCGTTGATATATTTTTAAATTCAACATATGTCCTTCCATCCATGAATCCTCCTGTCTCTCTCCAGCTGCCTCCCTCTAAGACATGACTTAATGTCTACTACTGTATCTCTGGTGCCTAAACAGTAGGTGTGGCAGACAGACTAAGATGTCCTCAGGATCCCTGCCTCTTAAGCCAACCCCTTCCCTGGGTTGTGACTTGGTTCTAACCAAGAGAATGCAGCAAAGATGATGGGAAGCCATGCCCATGGTCACATTATAAAAGATTCCGTCTTGTCAACAGTTTTCCCCACCCCTCCCTCCCTCCTCTGTTGCTGGTTTTGAGATACCACAAAGCAAATGGCCCCATTGGGGAAGCCCCTATGGCAAGAGACTCTGAGCAGTGTCTGGAGCTGAGGGTGGACTCCAGAAAGAAGCTGTGAACCTCTGTTTGGCAGCTGCAAGGAAATAAATTGTGCCAACAATCTAAGGGAGTTTGGAAGCAGGTTTTCTCAGTCTGCTGCTGGCACCTGGGCTGCAGCCCCATAAGCCCCTTAACAGAGAAAATAACCAAGCTGTGTGTAGACTTCTGACCCATAGACACTGTAGGTAATAAGTATGTGTTGTTTAAAACGGCTAAGTTTGTGGTAGTTAGTTAGGCAGCACAGGAAATGAATACGGTAGATCCCCACTAAGTCTGTGTTGAATTGGATCAAAGAATAAACAAGAAGGCTAGAGAAGAACTAGTCAGATGCTGAGCTTTCAGCTGAGTGCGTCCTCCAGCCACTGACCGCAGGGCTGAACTCCACTACCTATGGCCTCTGAGGTGGTTTTGTGGCCCACATCAGGCCCTCCTTCCAGCCAGGCTGACTGGGGTACCGTCTGACAATTGCTGTACCCCCTTGCCTTCCCCAAGGATCTCCTCTCAGTCTGCCCACAGTGACCCCGGGGGAGTTTCTGCTGCCCCTTCATGAGAGTCCCGCGGCAGGGTGTGCACCTTCTCCGCAGACCTGGTAGTTTCTGGTCTAATGTGCACAGCTTGGAGCGTGCAGTCTTTGGGTGTCTGTCTGCACTTTCTTTACCCCGTGGCTGTTTCTGCTTGTGGTGTGATTTACGGTCTCCTCTCTGCGTAGCTTCCCCAGGCTGATTTCTGGGTGCTTGTAAATTGCTCCCAACATAAAGGTCTTGAGCATAACCATCCAGCCCCGAGCAGAGGCGGTGTGGTCGCTGTGCACGTGAGCCCACTCTGGGAAGTCCCTCACCCTGCCAGCCTGTGGGGAAAGTCCTCACTTTCTCCACGGCCCAAGGCTCCAAAGCCTTCCGCTCTCTCTGCCTCCTCCCACAATCCAGCCTGGGTGTTTGAAAACAATCATTGTCAGAATATGCCATTTAACCTGTTTTCATTTTTTATTATAAAAAGAGGAAGCGAAGACCAGCGGGACGATTGCAGATGAATAATGGGAGAATCCCTCACAGCCGTTCGGGGATATATATATTTTCTGCAGTGGAGCGAGACGGATTCCCATCACAGCTCGGGGACTTGTTCCATGAAACCCCTCATCTGTCATGCTCCGGGGAGAAGGGGACAGCAGAGAAGTGTCATTATGGATGGAACCGGGCACAGAAGTGACTGGTCAAGGTTGACACTGCAGTCCTGACAGAGCTGTTTATGGAAATGTTCCTGGGAAGTGCCGCTGGCTGGTGAAGAGGGTGGCTCCACACACTCGCTTGCCTCCTGTGCTGACCCCTGAGTCCCTTCCCATCTGACTGCCTTGGAGCGAAACGAGTCCCTCTAATGGGGCTACCCGAGGAAATTACCCTTTTACCTGTTCCAAACTAGATAGACAGGGAATCAAGACAAGTATTATTTCAATGTTTACTGTAAGCCCGAACAAGCGCTCTGATCATCCGTCCTGATGTCACTGGCCCATCTCCCCAGGATCTCTGAGCAAAGCAGCATTAGGGTGATCTGAGACTTGTGCATCACTCCAAAGGGAGGGTGCTGGGATCCAGGCTGCCTGCCCGAGGTTTGCCAATTCCCTGTGGATACTGATGCAGTCTTAAAGTGGGAAGGCCGAGGGGGATAAAGGTCGGGCCGTCTCAAAAGACAGAGGGGGGACGGCAATGTCTCCTCCCAACTCCCTCTTCCTAACCCTAGGAAACAACAGGTTCAACGAGCATTTCTGCAGTAATAGAAATGCTCCCCTCTCTGGGCTCCTGCCTTCAGGCTGCCCCGCCTGCCCCCATGGCCTCAGGGGTGCCCCCCTCTCACCCTGCCGGACTCATGGCTGCCCTCCCTAACTGCCTCTCTGAGGTTTCTAGGTTGCTTGGGGAAAGGGTCTTCCTTTTCTTTCCCCCTTTTAAATGTCCTTACTGCCAATCTCATTCCTAAAAGGATTTGAAATGTCTGACAGAAACACAAACAGGACAGCAAGGGAGGAAAACCAGGCAGGGGAAATAAAGGCAGGAAAAATGAGATGAAGCCACACGAGGCTCCCGGACCAAAGGCTGATTGATGTTCACTTGCTAATTTCCTTCTGAGTTTTCTGGAAGAAGGAAACGTAATCAACAATTCCCTTCACAGTGACCACGAGATAAAAGCAAACTCGTTGTTTAGGAGAAAGTTCTGAAGGACCAGATGAGTCTCTGGTGGGATGTTTGTTCTTTTCAAGATTCGAACAACACCCTCAATAATGATGAGTTTTATGGGGCGTAAAATTATTTAACATTTTTAAGTTTCTTACTAAGGCTGCTGTGAAGATCACTAGTATTTGAATTCTGTGATTGTCTTTAGAAGGTCTGATTAAATCAAGTTTAAAAATACACTACTCTATTTTCTCTGTTTCTCCTCCTCCTGCTTTTTCTCTACCTTCCCATTACCCCCCCACCCCTCTTCTCCTCCTCACCTTCTTGAAAAGACAACAGACATTTTCTACTTTCTGGACTCAGAGAATCCCGGTTCTGGTGCCAACTCTGAAGCAGCTGTTGGTGTTATTCATCGTGCTGCGTGTTCTTCGTCCTGATCTCTCTGTGCAATTTCTGCAATGGTGTGTTTGTGCGGGAACAAGAATAAGTGAAATTATGCAGCCCTGCCACTTTCTCCAGTCATTAAATTACATGCAGTGAATTTAGGAGTAGGCTTTTTCTAAAGCAGTGGTTCTCAAACTTGAGCATGTATCAGAATTTCCTTAAATGCTTCTAAGCCTGGATGCAGGGTCTCATCCCTGTAATCCCAGCACTGTGAGAGGTCGAGGTGGGAGGATTACTTGAGGCCAGGAGTTTGAGATTGTTCTGAACATTGTGGTGAGACCCACTGCCCCATCTCTATAAAAAGTAGAAAAACTAGCTGAATGTGTAGTAGTCCTAGCTACTTGGAATGGTGAGGCAGGAGGATCAATTAAGCCCAGGTGTTTGAGGCTGCAGTGAGCCCAGGTAACAAATGAGACCCTGTTTCTGAAATTAAAAAAAAAAAAAGGAAAGAAAGAAAAGGAAAAAAGAAAAGATTATTAAAACACTGTTGGCTCAGCGCCTGTGGCTCAAGCGGCTAAGGTGCCAGCCACATACACCTGGCGGGTGTACCCAGCTGGCCGATTCGAATCCAGCCTGGGCCTGCCAAACAATGACGGC
>NW_003852415.1:2881480-2898432 GCF_000181295.1 Otolemur garnettii
AGAATCGCTTGAGCCCAGGAGTTGGAAGTTGCTGTGAGCTGTGATGCTGCAGCACTCTACCTAGGGTGAGAGTTTGAGGCTCTGTCTCAAAAAAAAAGCATAAAAAACCAAAAAAAAAAAAACCCCACTGTTGCTAGGCCTCCCTCTGGAGTTTCTGATTCAGTAGTTATAAGGTGGTCGGGACCAAGAATTTTTATTTTCAACAAGTTTCTAGATGGTGTTGTTGCAGCTGGTCTAGGGATCATGCTTTGACAGCCACTATTCCAAAGAAACTTCCTTTCCTTTCCTCTAACTCATCCTAGGTTGGACAACTAGTTGTGGTCCATTTGGAAATCCTCATTTCATTTTTTTTGATCCTGAGTCAGACAAAAATGGCCTTTGCTTTTTGAAAAGTCAAAAACCCAAATCAGAGATCTATCTGAGCAAGGTTTAAGGCAACTCTATGTTGGAATCAGACAGAAGCAAATATTTAGACTTTGTAAGTATGTACATTCTGTACTGACTAGTGTTGTATTTTCAAAAATTTTTTATAATTCTCATTTGGGCAAAACACTATATGTTGCAATCAGCCAGATGATACCTCCCTGAAGCTTGATAATGTTAAATGATAATGATAATGATAAATTAAAGAGATCGACATTCTCCATGTGTGGCAAATGTGGGTATGTCAACACAGGCTGGCTAAAGATCCAGTTTGCTGGGCAAAGGCTTCTTTCCCAACACTGTCACTGAAACAAAAAGTTCTTGCCAATGAGCATCCATTTTGGCCAGAGTCTGACCACTGTCACTAATCAAAGAGGAACAAGTAGGGATATGATTTCATAGCTGCAAACACCTCACTTTCTCAGATATTTCTCCCGTGGCTCTACTGCAGGTGCCAGGTAAGTTGAGAGCAGGACATCAGCTCTACTTGTGTTAAAATGTGCCATATAAATTAAAACCGGGAGATTGCACCTCACACCAGTTAGAATGACTATTATCCAAAAGAAAAAAAGGTAAGTGTTGGCAAGGGTGTGGAGAAAAGGGGGCCCTTGCACACTGTTGGTGGGAATGTAAATTAGTACAGCCACTATGGAAAACAGTACGGAGGTTCCTCAGAAAATGAGAAACAGAACTACCATGTGATCCAGCAATCCCACTACTGGGTATATATATTCAAAGAAAATTAAATCAGTCTATTGAAGAGATATCTTCTCTCTCATGTTTATTACAGCACCATTTAGAATAGCTGAGATATGGGAACAGCCTAAGTGTCCATCAAAGGATTAATGAATAAAGAAAATGTGGTTTGTAAAAACAACAGAATACCTTCAGCTATGAAAAAGAAGGAAATCTTGTCATTTGTGACAATATGGATGAACCTGGAGGACATTATGTTAAGTGAAATAAACCAGACACAGAATGGCAAATACCACATGATCGGTCTCATATAGAATCTAAAGGGCTTGATGTCATAGGGGTAGGGAGTAGAATGGTTGTTCTTAGGATCTGGTATTGTTGGCTAGGGGGAGTTTAGGAAGAAAAAACAATAACATTTGTCTCTGAATTCTTTGGTACTCCTCTCTTTGGGATGTGGAGCTTAATTTCCCATCCCTTGAGTGTAGATTCTACTGAGCGACTCTTATAAAGAATAGAATATGGCAGAAGTTGCATTTTACCTGAAACTTGATCACTTCTGAAGGAAAGTCATCAAAGGCATTACAGTTTCCTCCTTCCTCACTTCTTGGGATCACTCACTCTGAAAGAAACCATTTGCCATGTTGTGAGGAAGCCCAAACATCCCTGTGGAGAGACCCATGCATCAAGGAGTTAAAGCCACCTGCCAAAACTTCTGTGAGCGTGGGCCACCTCAGAAGTAGACCTTTCAGCCCCAGTGACATCTTCAAATGATGGCAAACTTGGACAATATCTTGACTACAACTTCATAAAGACCATAAGACAGAGTTGCGTAGGTAAGTTACTCCCACAGAAGCAGTGACCCATAGAAACAGTGAGATAATAAGTTAGCTGTTTAAGGCTCTAAGTGTTGTGATAATTTCTTACACAGTAGCAGATAACTAATACATTATAATAAGATATATCTTTATATTACCACTGCTAAGTTTCTGATTATGTGACATTTCTTCCAGAAAACTTATAGTGACTCTTTATTGCCTCAGGTTTAGTGCTTATTAATCAGTTAGGTGAAGACCTATCCCACAACTTCCCTACACAGACCCTGGTGGACTAGTATTTACCGTGCCCTAAACACCCCTCAGACTTCCATACCTCAGCCCACCAGCCTGAAATTATTTCCTAATTCCCATCTTCATCTTCTAAAATCTTTGAATCCTCCACGTCCTATCCATAAAGCCACTTCCTTTTATGAAATTATTTTTGAATTTCTCAACCAGATGTTCCCTTCTTCATCCAAACCCCCATAGTGCTCTGTGCACTGAGTTATTGCCTACTCAGTAGCCTCTCTGCCTGCCCTCAACCCTGGTTAGTTTGAGTGGGGCAAATCCTGATTGGTTGAAGTCATTCCTAGTGGCCCCAATCCCCTCGGTAATGACTGCCGCAGGAGTGGTCATGTGATATCATTCTGGCCAATGGGTTATAAGGAAACGGCCACTAGATAACAGCACAGAATTCTAGGAAAAGCTTTTTTTGGTACAAGGGAAGGTTTATAAAAAGATACTATGGAAGAAACAATTCTACTATTTTCTGTGTGGATGTGATTTTTGGAATCATGGCAGCCACTTTATAATCATAAAGGAAGCCCAGCCCAAGGGTGGATGGATGAGCAGAAGATGGGAAGAACCAAGGTTCTCTATTACTTTGTCAGACCGTGAATTAAAAAACAATCCTGTTGCTGCCCCTCCTCTGGATTCCTGGTATGTTACATTATTTTTAAGATGTTCCAAGTAAGCCATTTAAGTTGGATTTGTTGTTACTTGCAGCTAAAAATGTCCTAATTAGCACAAAAACTCTGGTGGTAGTTGTTTTTTTATTTGTTTGTTTGTTTTTAGGGTTTTTTTTAGAGACAGGGTCTCATCTGACTCTGTCACTCTGACTAGACTGCAGGGGCATGATCATGGCTCCCTGCAGCCTTGAACTCCTGGGCTAAAACAATCCCCTGCCTTAGACTTCCAAATAGCTGAGACTTCAGGCATGCATTACTGGGCCCGGTTAAATTTTTTTTTGTAGAGTTGGAGTAGGTTTCACTTCATTGCCCATGCTGGTCTCAAAGTCTTGGCCTCAAGCAATCATTCCACTTTGGCCTCCAAAAGTGCTAGGATTACAGGGGTGAGCCACCATACCCAACCTGGTTTTTAGACTAATATTAAAATTATAGGCATACTTATTTTTCCTTGTATCCTGTGAAAATCTGAAAGCACTGTTTATGTTGTTGTTGAAGTAAGATGTATATATAGAAAAATACATAAGGTTCAAGTTTTAGCTAGGTGAGGGTTCACAAAGAGCACACTTACATAACCAGCACCCAAAGCCATTCTGCTACCTGCCTTCCTTTTGCTCACTAGTCCCTCCCAAGGGAAACCACTTTCCATCCTTCTAAGGACATGGATTCGTTTTCCCTGTTTTTAAACTTCATGCAAATGGAATCATACAGCATGTTCTTTTTTGAGCTGGCTTCTTTTGACTATTAAGTTTGTGAGTTTCATCCAATTTATTGTGTCAGTAATTTGCTCATTCTTATTAAGATATAACATTCCATTGTTTAAATATACTGCAATTTATGTATTCAGTCTGCTGTTGATACGCTGACTTTTCCAGGTTGGGAGTGTTACAAATAGGGTTGTTCTGAACATTCTAGAGCCTAGATTAATGGGTTGTAGGGTAGGCATAGGTTCTGTTTTGGTGTGTGTATTGCCAAGTAGTTTTTCAGCTATTACCTTTTTATTTATCAATTCATCTTTGTATCCCTACAAATGATTACAAATAGTGATTATGTAATTATATCTACATGTTGTCTGTGCGTATGCCTCTTTGGGTCTGACAATTAAGTTCAAGAACTCAATTGAAAGGGCCACATAGCTCATTGTTGACTATCTCTACGGTCATCTTCGAGCTACTCCCTTTATACTTTTGGCCACTGTAGTGATACTCAGCAGCGAGGTATCTTGTGCTTTTTCTAGGATGAGTTTCGTGAACTTAATTGTTGACCTCATACAACAACAGCTCTAATGACAATTCCAGAAGAAGCATTCCAAAAAAGGGCAGCATAGGTGGGGCTGTTGGTGCGTAGCTTTGCAAGAGGAGTGAGGATACATACATGCACACATATGTGTATGTAAATGCATGTATGTATGTATACATGTGTGTTTACACGCACACACACACATATATATATATATGTAATCTCCATGCTGTATATAATAAATTAAATATGACAGCAATTCTAGAAAGTCAGTAATCAAACTGACACACTGGGGTCACAAAAAGTGTGAGGTCAGCTGGGGGCTGGCTGAATACCCCCATTTCTGTTTTGGCCCAGGAGTTGGAGATTGCTGTGAGCAGTGAAGCCATGGCACTCTACCCAGGGTGACAGCTTGAGGCTCTGTCTCCAAAAAAAAAAAAAAAGAGAAAGAAAGAAAGAAAGAAAATTACTTATTTGAACAAAAAAATAGGTTTTCTTTTCTTTTTGAGACAAAGTCTCACTATGTCACTCTCAGTAAGTGCTATAGCATCACAGCTCACAGCAACCTCTAACTCTTGGGGCTTAAGTGATATCAGCCTCCCAAGCAGCTGGGACTACAGGCGCCCACCACAATGCCTGGTTATTTTTTTGTTGCAGTTGTTATTGTTTTTTAGCAGGCCTGGGCTGGGCTCGAACACGCCAGCCTCGGTGTATGTGGCTGGCGCCATAACCACTGTGCTACAGGCGCTGAGCCAAATAGAGGTTTTAAAGTGAAGCAATTGGGAAAACTAGATTCTGAGTAGATTTGCACATAGATATCAGAAAACACCACAGGATTCCTAACAAAATAAGTTGATATTTTTGAATAACAACAGTGATTATTAATTTAAAGGCAGCAATGACAACTATTCGGACCCTAGACTGATTGAAGACATCGGAGATGCCATGCGCACTTGGTGATAAATTACCCTTCTGGAGAAGTGGGGGAACTCTGCCTCGGTACAAGCCTGTGCAGGACTCTGTGCCGTGTGGCCCAGAACTGCGCACATGCCAGATGGCTTCTCTGACCCTGGCATAGAAGACCCCAGGGAACTCTGGGAATGTGCTACTGTAAGCTTATGCAGGCGGAATTTCAGTAATCTTTAACCTTCTTTGGAAGTTACCACTAGGAGCCCCTTAGTCATATGGAAAAATTAAAGTCTTTCTAGTTGGTCTTCTTTTGTTCTGAAGAACTAAGAAAGGACTCATTCAGAATTCTTGGCCCAACAGGGAGCTTGTACAACTCAGCAACAGGACACTGGGACTCAGAGCCATATGCTAACAGGACGCAGTGGGAATAGAGGTCTTAATGCTCTGTGTGGAGACAGTTTTATTTAATTTTATTTTACTGTATTTTATTTTATTATATTAAGACAAAGTCTCACTCTGTCACCCTGCATAGAGTGTTGTGCCATCATCATAGCTCACAGCAACCTCAAACTCCTGGACTCAAGTGATTCTCTTGCCTCAGCCTCCCAAGTAGCTGGGACTGCAGGCACCCATCACAACGCCTGGCTAATTTTTCTATTTTTAGTAGAGACTGGGTCTTGCTCTTGCTCAGGCTGGTTCCAACATCTGAGCTCAAGCGATTCACCCTCCTTGGCCTCCCAGAGTGCTAGGATTACAGGTGTGAGCCATTGCACCTGGCCTTGTGTGCATATGTTTAAATCTTCCTGCAGGACTTGAGTTGTGTGGGATGAGATAAAGGGTACGCCATAAAGTGAAGTACCAGCCAGGACGAGACAGAGCCTGGAGCATTAGCACCTGAGTGGATTCATTTGGGACCAGGGTGTAAAGTGATCAACTGATATGTGAGAAATGATGTATGCTATGGTGGCCTGGGTTGGGAGAGGCCAGGCCAGCTCACTGTCTGATTATTTCCAATCTTCTTTTACCATAGAAAGATTTTTAGTCATCTTTTGTGGCATATTTTCACTTAATTTTCAGGTAATTTCCTAAAAAAAAGAAAAAGTAATCAGTAAGCCAGGGGTGGATTTATAGCTGAAGTCAGTTTCTATGTATGTTGCTTGGGTCCAAATATATATTTCAAAGCTCTGTGTGATATCTAGAACCACAGAGAGATCAGAAAACATACAAAGGACAGTTCTTGCCATTTGTGAATTTGGTGAATTACACGATTTGAATCGCCCCTTGAAGGTTTGTTGTCCTACAAGTCTTATGTCTTTCTCAAAATAAAAGAGGTCTTCAGACACGCAGGTGTCCAATTGCCTCTCCTTCTCAGCAACCTAATGTATTTTATATTAGTCTCCACTTTGCCTTTAAGTCCTCAATAGCTACGCGTTACTCGAACCAGATTCCCAGTTGATTATTTTTTAAACGAGTGTTTCTCGGCTTGTGAAGGTTGCTTATAAAGATAGTTGCACATCCTGAGCTCCTGCAGGATATCAAAGGACAGAATTAGACATGAGCCTCCCCCTCTGTGCTCACCAGGAAAATATTAAATAGGATGGAGGCATGAGGAAAGTGCAAGAGCACACACCTTTGTAGTTGCGTTTGTCCGCCGGAACCTGCGGATTGGTCTTCATTTTGTGGAATATTTTTACAAATGTGTTTATTGACTGAGTTTTAAAAAGGTGCGTGTGCCTGTGGCTTGGTCTGTATTAGCTACCAGTAGGCTTAGGCTTTCCTGCCTAATGTGTTAACTTGGTGTCATGAACCTGTCACGCCGAGTAAGCAATAGAAGGCCACCGGATCCTAAGGACGCATCTAGTGGATGGGCAGCTCTGTGACTGACTTGTTGACATAAATAGGTTGCTCTTGAAACAAAAATGGACAAATTTAGATCGTTTGCTTTATTTCTGTGGTTGGTATGTCTTTGTTCTTCACTCTAAACTGCTAAAGAATTTTCTGCTAAACTCTGAGTTTTAGCATTTCAATACGTTGTAATGGCGTTAGAAGGTGCCAAATACCTCATCATTTTCTTTCTAGCCCGTATAAATGGGATTTTTTAGCAGCCTGGCAGGAGAAAATGTGAACTTTGCTACAATTACTACTCTAAGGTCATTTCTTCTTCCAAATGCCCGGAGGTCTTCCAAAGCTTGATTGAAAGATGCACTCGGTGAGCCGTGAGAGTCTACTGGGAAGGGCGGTGGGAAGGAGGATGTTTAGATTTGGAGAAAGGAGGTGGAGGATGGAGTCGAGACTGCTTTGAAGATGGAGCTAAGTCCTTGGAAAACTGGAGAAGGATTAGAGCTCACAGTCAGCGACACCCTGACACACCTGGAGGCAGAGAGGATCAGGGGCTGAGAGCCCTTAGTGAACGCCTTCTCCATACCCCGCCACACGCATGTCCCATCTGCCCAGTGGCAGGGTTCTTTGAACATACAGGGAGAGGAGGCATCCACAGCAAGGCACTCGGAGCCGTTGTCTCCTCCTCCAAAAGGCCTTTTCCACCTGAAGGAAGGTGGTCTGCTCGGCTTTGGGGAGAGCTCGCTGTTCTAGAGTTAGTTAGTTTGAACAAAGAGAAAGAGGGGGAGGAGGAGTCACTGTTTCCATATCCCTTTCTCTGAATGGCCTCCACCCATCTCACTTCCCCTCCTCTGAGTGACTCGTATGGTTTCTGTAAAGTATGTTCACGGAAGGTCTTTATCTTTGAGCTTCTGGCGGATGGATCCTTCTCCTTGTTTCTAATCGCACTTTGGTGACAAAGAATCCAGGAAAGATGATGAATTAATTAGTGTTATTGACTTCCTAAAAGGGTGAACAGTTCATCTCCCGGAGTCCAGTAATTTTCTAAAGCGAGAGGGAAGGGTCTGTGCACGTAGAGATGTGCACCAATAATGAGCTTTCAAATGTATAGAATGTAACACATACTGGAACCATCGTAAAAATATGAAATAGGTTTTCATTTGGGATTTACATATCCAATCAAGCCTGGAAAATGGTTGATGAGACTGGCCAGTTAGCCAAGCGCTAGTCCTAGTTCCAGACCCAAGGGTATGGTGGCCTTCTGATGGGGGGTGGAGTGGGGGAGGGGACAATGAAACACACAAACAATCCAACGACACACATCGCACATCATTTTAGGCAACAGAGTGATTCCCTTCTTCCTGCAGCCCACCTGTCCCAGGTGATGTCTCTTTAACTCTTTAACTGAAGACACTCTCAATAACAACCACGCATTTTGGCATCATTTTCTCTCCCTTTCTTGATCCATTTTTTAAATGAATTTTCTGGGAAGAAAAGTTAAAAAAAAAAATCATGGGTGACTTTCAGAGAGGAAGAGATCCCTGGAAATCTATAAACAGAGTAAGGGTGCCTTACTTAGTTGGATTAGTTATAAGTACTTAGGCAATACAGGGCCAATCCCTCACCTCCCTGCCTCTCCTGTCCCCCCAAACCCAGTGGCATCTCCCCAACCCCAGCCGCAGGCTCCCTCCTTGTCGGTAATCTTCAAGTGGGAATTACCAGTCGGGAGGGGAGCCGGCTGGCACAGGTACCTGGTTTGACCTTGTTTGCTCACTGTGCATGTGTTTGTGTGTGTGCACCTGCACGCGCGTATTTCTTTATTCTCTTTGCATGTACCTCTAATTGATCTTGAAAAGAAGGGACAGTTAAAGAAGACGTTAAGGTGAAATGAAGCCATAACTGCAGCTGGAGACTTTTATTAAGTGTGGCAAAGTTCCCTGGGCTGTGCTGAAATTGTTTATTGATTTTGGTATGGCTGGGTGCTCGGGAGTAATCGCCCAGAATGCCGCTAGAGAGAGCGTCTTGTTAGCTCACGCTCAGCATTGCCGTGGCACAGCCGTCAGCTCTGGAGCTTGCCTCTTTAACCTGTAAATAAATACCCCTCGTTAACTCCTGAGGTGCCTCTGCCTGGGACCAGGGCTACTTCCGACCTGCACGTGCACACCCCAACAGCATGTAAAACCTCATGGGGTTTAATGTCTTCCATTAGAAAGGGCTGTCTCAAGGGGAAGCAAGAACAGGGTTAGGTCTGATATGAAAGACGCAGATCGTTTTCTATCTTTATGTGTATTTGGTTTGGGCTTTTTTTTTTTTCTCATTTCTCTCCTAGTAGTAAGGTTGAAAGTTTGGAGAAACAAAGTAAATTGAAATTTTTTTCCCAGTGGTAGTTTCACCATCCCATACTCTTTTTAAAAAATTTATCTTTATGTTTTGTAGTGACAGGGTCTCACTCTATTGCCCAGGCTGATCTTGAACTCCTGACCTCAAGTGATCCTCCTGCCTCAGCCTCCCAAAGTGCTAAGGTTACAGGCATGAGCCGCTGCACCCAGCCTGTCCCATTGCTTTGTCTTTCTTTATGTGTGTGTGTGTGTTTTGAGACAGCATCTTGAGCTGTTGTCCTGTGTAGAGTGCTGTGGCGTCACAGCTCACAGCAACCTCACACTCTTGGGCTTAAGTGATTCTTTTGCCTCACCCTCCCAAATAGATGGGATTACTGGCGCCCTCCACAATGCCCAGCTATTTTTTGTTTGTAGTTGTCATTGTTCGGCAGGCCTGGGCTGGATTCAAACCAGCCAGGTCCAGTGTGTGTGGCTGGTGCCCTAGCCTCTGAGCTACAGGTGCTGAGCCCCTTGTGTGTTTTTATCAGTGCCACGTGCCTTGCTCATGCCTGGGTCTTCCTGACTTTCTCATTGGGATAACTAAACTTCCTCTGGGGTCACTGTAGAGGCAGGGGTGGGCCTGGAAAGAGTGGGGAGTGCACATGGGGAGCACGAGCTGTGACGCTCAAGAGGAGGTGGGAAGAGAAGCCTTGTTCTAAGATCATCCAAGGGAGGGATCAGAGTGTAGAAAGAGCTAGAAGTCTGGGACAACTGGACAAGTCTCAGGCTTCACCCCGGTGTCCTACTCTAAAGATAGGTAAGATTGGTGTTTCTTGAGGTCCCCAGGTTGCCTTTGAACAGAATCACGTTCCTGAAGCTGCTTTATCTCAGAATTCGGGTCTGTGGTGACAGGGAGCCGGCCATCATTTGCGCAGGTGGATTTTAGGTGGGATGCCCTCGTGGTTGTCCTTTCTTTGCATTTTGAGACCTTTTTGCAATTCCCAGGCGCCATTCTTTCTAAGCTTTATGACCATGATGCCACTAGGCTGCTTATGACATGGTGTGACATCCTTCAAAATTATAGAGCCAGAAGGCACCTGGGACCAGGGTCTTACATTGCAGCTTTTGGAGAGCTAATAGCTGTTCAAAAATCACATTGCTGCAAATGGCCCCTCTAATCATTCTTAAGCATACTCTCTCAAGACGCTGGTATAACATTGCATCCTGTTGTGTTTGCCTACTCACCCTGTCCCACACAGTAACTATTTTCTCCTGAAGTCAAGCAGTAGCATATTTCCTCTTTTCATTCTGTGTACAGCAAATTTCCTCCCTGAGTTATGCAGAAACTCAGAGATTCTTTGGAAAGCATTGCATTCTGAACAGTTCTACCACTTCCCACTTCCCTCACCCTGAATTTTGTATCAGTCTTGCCCCACGTCTTAGGGAACGGCTCTGTCACCAGGGAAGGGAGTGAAGATGAAAGACAAAGGCATAGAATAGTTGGATTTTAAACAAAATCACTGTAGAGGATGCCTCGGCATTGCCTCCTTAGGCCTCTACTTAGCCTCCTTTAAAAGGGAATTCATATTTGTCCCCCACCCAACAGGTCATTGCTGGTCAGGGCCAAGGAGGAGGCATGAGCTGTCAGGATGAAATGGACCCTAACTTAACTATGTCAAATGTCGTTACCCTGAAACCCCAGTAGAACCAAAAGATTTCTCAATCTAAGATGACGTCTTAACTTCAAGAACAATTCCACTGAATGACATTTTAGCAAAACAGCGGGGTTTGAACAGTCCTCGGGCCAAATTTGATTTGGACAGATATGATTTGTACATGTTTGACTTGTATAAACAATGTTATTAAGAGCGATCATCATACTTCCTGTGCCCTCACAGTAGCACATGTCTCAGGGGAATTTTTTTTTTCATGAAGCAGACCTGTATTCCAATCCCATCACCATGCTTGAGTCCAATCCTGACAAGGTGATTTAGACTTTATGAGTTAAACCTTCCCTTATGTAAAATGGGCATGTAAGAATTAACTAAGCTATAGACCATGGGTCAGCAAACTTTTTCTGTAACACCCAGCTAGTAAATATTTGAGGCTTTGCAGGCCTCTCTGACCACAATTCAACCACTGCAGCAAAAAAGACAAATGTATACGTGAACAGGCGTGACATGACTATTTTCCAATAAAACTTTATTTATAAAAAGCCAGTGGTTGGATTTGGTCACAGTTTGCTTTAGAAGAAGTATCTGGTAAATGCACAGGCATTGATAGCTCCAAACAAAAAGAGCTACAAAGCTTCAGTGGACTAAGTTCTTGATCTTAATGAAATGTCCATGCTTTTATTGATCATAAAATAATAGATGACCAACACTCAGACCATATTCAGCAAACTGGTTTGGCTGGTATAAAAAACTAATTTTTAAAAATCTTCTAATAGCTTGCACTGGCTGTGCATTCCCGAGTTGCAATCCATCCTATCTTCGTAGTTAATCTTCCCTTTCTTCCTAAGCTCATCCGTCACAGACCTCATCAGACCCTCCCTCCCCCTAGTCTCCAATCTTGGCTTGGGACGCCTCGTCTCGTCTCCCGTTACGTCCCTGGCCCACGCCTTTTAGAGAACTTAGAATTCCTGTTAGAATTTCTCAGTCTGTTGCCTCCATTGGAAAGAGGTATTTTTGACCTACCCTGACCCTGTCTTGAACAACAATAAAATGGGGATTGGGAGAAACGTGACACAAATCAATAGGTTATTCCAACAGACGTGATCTTTGAAGCTGTTTTTTCTCGGACACTTGCAGTAGTAACAAAGATAAATAGCGACTCCCTCACATTGCCACCTGAGCAGTAGGTGGCTTGGCAGACCACTGTGTGGCCTCCAGTGTGGGCGGGCAGCAGGTTTGAGCAGGACGAGGAGCAGGAAGAGAAGCTAATGGGCCGTGGCTGCCTCAGTTTCTGCCGATGGCAGCTGTGAACACAGGGGTTTCCTCCCAGCTTTTCTGTTCTCTCTGCTCACTCACTTATTTTCTGTTAATTCTCATCCCCTTAGTTCACATTCATTCAATAAGCAT
Organism: Otolemur garnettii; assembly: GCF_000181295.1. Classification (NCBI taxonomy): domain Eukaryota; kingdom Metazoa; phylum Chordata; class Mammalia; order Primates; family Galagidae; genus Otolemur; species Otolemur garnettii. The sequence goes on from NW_003852415.1 coordinate 2,893,765, forward strand.
GTGTTGAGCACCTACTGTGTGCAGGGAACTGGCCTGGTGTGATAACCTGGGTGTTAGTAGAGGCTCCTGTGTTTCCTTCGCTTGATTCTGAGGAAAGTGTGGTTGAGAATCGATTGCTGGGGCTATTTCAAGGACGCTAGGGGAACAGAGGGGACAGTAAGTCAATGGCGTTCTCCTGCATTTCCCAGGCACACCAGCTGGCTGGAGAGCAGTGCCAAGAAGGTAGAATGGACGCTGGGAACCTCACTGTCTTTCACCTGGGCTCAGGGCCCCGGCCCTGAGGTCCTGGGGCAGTCGTGATGGAGGCAGCACTGGTGGTGTGGTGCTAGTAGATGGCACTAGTCATGAGGACAAAAATATTCATCAATTTCTGGGTACAGGTGTATTCTAGCTGTATTCCCCGTATGTACTCATTGACTTCTCACAACACCATGAGGCAGGTCCGTTCATCATTCCCGTTTTATAAAAGAGGAAAAGAAGGCCAAGAGAGTTGAAGTCACTGTGGCCCTGTGACTAGGTTGTGGCAGAGCTGTGACGGGAAGCCAGGCATCCTGACTCTTCATAGCATTGATGTCGTGTGTCATCGGTGGCTATTTTCTTTCTTTTTCCCCCGTCTGACTGTGAGCTGGTTGGTGGTGTGCACCATGATTTTAAAACATGTTTTAATATTCTATGTGGCATATATCCGGAAAACTGCACAAAACATAAAGCACGAAGTGGAATGAATTATTACGCATATACAACAAACACCTGTGTATTCACTGCCCAGACACTGCCAGCACCCCAGAAAATTCCACCAGGGCCCCTTTCAATCAATCCCTACCCTGCTTTCTTCCCCAGGCAACAACTCCCCTAACCTCTGGCATTACAATCCTGTCTATTTCTGAACTTGAGCTACGTGGGATCATAATGTCGATTCTCTTTTGCATCTGGCCTCTTTCAGCTTTGTGTTTGGGAGCTTTATCTGTGTTATGACACGTAGCTGTAATTCATTTCTTTTCTTTTCAGCATAGTGCTCCGCTATGGAAACACACTGAGTGTATTTATGTAGTTCTTGTTGATGGGCAGTGAGTAGTTTCTAGCTGTGGGTATTATGAAGAGTACCACTGTGAGCAGTGCCGGCCGTGTCTCTAGGTGTTCCTGCACACTTGGTTATCTTGAACTAGCAGCAGACTTTCTGGGTCAAGGTGCATTCCCAGGTTCAACTTAGGTTTTACCAATTACCATCCTACCAGCAGAGTGCATGAGAGGCTCTGTCGCTTCACACCTCACACACACTGGGGATGATCTGCTTTGTAAGGTAATTCATTCTCACCTCAATTGGCATCTCTCAATCAGTAATGAGGTCGACATTTCCATATGTCCCTTGGCTCTTTGGAATTTTCTTTTCGAAGTGCCAATTTCAAGTCTCCTGCCCATTTTTTGGTGCGTGTGTTTTTGTTCCTAAGCCAATTTGGGGCAGTTGTGTGTTCTGAATCCACGTCCTGCGCTGGTTACATGTTTGGCAAACAATCTTCTCTTACTCTATTGCTTGCTTTTCTCTTGATGGCGCCTTTTGATGGACTGAAATTTTTCGTTTTAATGAAGTTAAACTTACTGATCTCTTCCTTTATGGGAGCATTTTCTGGCTTATGATCCTCTAGAAGCTTTATTGTGTTGCTTTTCTTCGTAGATCTATAGTGCACTTGGAATTGATTTTTGTGCATGGCATGAGGTAGGGGTCACCTTGCTTTCTTTTTATTTTTCCTATTGATATTGAATTGACCCAGCACCACTTATTCAGAAGACAGTACTTTCCTCATTGCTCTGAAATGTCACTTTTGTTGTAGATCAAGTGATATTATACATGTGGGGGTGTTTCTGGCTTCTGCTTCGCTCCCCTAGTCCATTTGCCTGTCCTGTGGCAATACCATGCTACCTCAATTGCTGCGGAACTCCACCCGGGTCCATCCTTAATTCTATCTTTGAAACCCCAGTGGCTATCAGGGTGCTTGACACATATTAGATAATTAATATTAATTCATATAATCATAGATTACCTGATGTATTATGAATAGTAATAATAATTGCTCAATAAATATTTGTTAGATAAAAGAGTGTCTAGTACTGGGTGTCTGTGGATTTGCCATTGTGCGAGGCCATGGGAGGAGGAGGAGGATGACTTCACTCCCATGGGAGGAGGAAGTTAGGCTTGACCTACCAGTGTTTCCCCGGGGTAGTAAGCCCTCAATGACTGTATTAGGGACATTCAGAGAGGCCATGGGGATTAGTGGAGCTGGGAAGCTGTGACAAAGATGTGCATCAAAGGTGGGAAGTGGTGGTGAAGTAGGTTAGCTGAATGCTCTTGGCAGTGACGGTGACATCCAGCTGTGCCCCTTGGGGTGGTAGAGAGTTATATGGGAGGGGCAGGGAACATTAGCAAACTAAAACTCTCACCGAATCTAATCTCGAGGCCTTTCGTCATTCTCCCCACCATCCCCGAAACTGTTACTGTATTTTGCTGTGTAGAATGTGCATGTTTTTGCCCAAATTTTTGAGGGAAAAAGAAGAATGCTTATTATATATGGTCAGTACTAATTCTATCTATATAAGTGTTTTAATTCTTTTATTTATGCTTATGCATTAGAAGTATAACTCCAGAAAGCAAAAACTATATTCATATGTAAAATAATACCCTGGAATACAGTAACTGCACCCGCTCTGTGCTGTCCCTCTCCTTGCCCCCTGCCCCCACCAGGCAGGCATTGCAGCTACAGAAGCCTCTAGCCTGCCTAGCTGATCATGCTGGCCACCTCTGTTGCCACCATTTTAGAAGCTGTCATGCTGCCGACAGTGATGCGACAGTTAGTGTCAGCCCTCGGTGAAAGGGCAAAAGGGGCTATGCAGTGACACCTCCCAAGGAGGAAGATCCCTCAGCTGGGGTCTGGGAGACCTAGGTTCTGACACCCGTAATACTAGTAGCCCACTGTTGTGACCTTGAGCCTCAGTCTCCATGAAGTTCCTGTCTCTGAGGGTACCTGGCAGTGAAGCACAAAAGCTTGGGGGTACCTGATCCCATAGACTGTAATTCTGAGCATTTGGCTTGTCTGAAACCTCAAGGTGTGAGCTGATGTAATTTACCAAACTTGCCAGTAGGAAGAACCATTCGAAACCCAGGTCTTTCTCCTGGAGAGTTGATTCAGTGTATTTGGGTATGGTTCAGAGGTCTCATTTTAACCAGTTCTGTGAGTGATTTGTAAGGATTTGTGATTTGGGGAAAGGCTGGTGTTGTTCACTCTGTTCATTACTAGTGCCCAAGGTCTGGATGGCTCAAGGAGGTCACAGTCCAGTCATTAAACACCAATGTCAATGTAGAATACTTCATCATCAGGGAAGGCTCCTCCTTGGCGCAGTGTCCTGGAGCCTCAGAATGGGGCAGCTGCAGAGATGAGGTGGCCTGGAGAGGGCAGGGATCTGCCCACTAGGAAATAAATCTACTGGGGTTCTCAGGGATGGCCGTGGCCATGTTCCCACTGATGGACATGGGTGGGAATAGAAAATGAGATGATGTGGGGACAAGGATGGACTGGGAGGGGGGCAGTTAGGGAGGTTAGACACTATGGCCATCTGGACTACTCTCTCCTGCTGCCTGGGCTCGCTCCTGGTTTCTCCATTGCAGCAGACTTGGTGTTTCGCACCCCCCCCCCTTTTTTTTTGAAACAGAGTCTCACTTACTGACCCTTGGTAGAGTGTGGTGGCGTCATAGATCACAGCAACCTCAAACTCTTGGGCTCAAGTGATTTTCATGCTTTAGCCCCCTGAGTAGCAGGGACCCCAGGCACTGGCCACAATGCCTGGCTATTTTTAGAGATGGAGTCTCTAACTCAAACACCTGAAATTAAACAATCCACCTGTCTCAGCCTCCCAGAGTGCTAGGATTACAGATGTGAGCCACTGCACCAGCCTTCATAGCTCTTATGAGAGAAATAGGGGCCAATGAGTGGCCTCTTTGCCCTCCTTTAAAAAATTAAAATGAAAGATATTTTTTCCTGAAAGTTTGAGCTCAAAACGTGTGTGTGCACTATACATGGAAGTGCACTGTACACGGGACTGCACTGTACAAGGGAGTGCACTATACACAGGAGTGCACTATACACGGGACTGCACTGTACATGGGACTGCACTATACACGGGAGTGCACTATACATGGGACTGCACTATACATGAAAGTGCACTATACACAGGACTGCACTATACATGGGAGTGCACTGTACACGGGAGTGCACTGTACACGGGAGTACACTGTACACGGGAGTGCACTATATACAGGAGTGCACTGTACACGGGACTGCACTGTACACGGGAGTGCACTATACACAGGACTGCACTATACATGGGAGTGCACTGTACACGGGACTGCACTGTACAAGGGAGTGCACTATACACAGGAATGCACTGTACATGGGAGTACACTATACATGGGACTGCACTATACACGGGACTGCACTATACACTGGACTGAAGTATACACGGGAGTGCACTATACATGGGACTGCACTGTACACGGGACTGCACTGTACATGGGAGTGCACTGTACACGGGACTGCACTGTACACGGGACTGCACTATACACCGGACTGCACTGCACATGGGACTGCACTGCACATGGGAGTGCACTATACACGGGAC
>NW_003852415.1:2898700-2899386 GCF_000181295.1 Otolemur garnettii
TGCACTGTACACGGGACTGCACTGTACACGGGACTGCACTGTACACGGGACTGCACTGCACACGGGAGTGCACTATACACGGGACTGCACTGTACACGGGACTGCACTATACACGGGACTGCACTGTACACGGGACTGCACTATACACGGGACTGCACTGTACACGGGACTGCACTGTACACGGGAGTGCACTATACACGGGACTGCACTGTACACGGGAGTGCACTGTACACGGTACTGCACTGTACACGGGAGTGCACTGTACATGGGACTGCACTATACACGAGACTGAACTATACACGGGAGTGTACTATACATGGGACTGCACTATACATGGGACTGCACTGTACACGGGAGTGCATTATACACGGGACTGCACTGTACACGGGACTGCACTGTACAGGGGACTGCACTATACATGGGAGTGCACTGTACATGGGAGGGCACTATACACGAGACTGAACTATACACGGGAGTGCACTATACATGGGACTGCACTGTACATGGGACTGCACTGTACACGGGACTGCACTATACACGGGACTGCACTGTACACGGGAGTGCACTGTACACGGGACTGCACTATACACGGGACTGCACTGTACACGGGAGTGCACTATACACGGGACTGCACTGTACACGGGACTGCACTATACATGGGACTGCACTATACATGGGACTGCACT
>NW_003852415.1:2900321-2901261 GCF_000181295.1 Otolemur garnettii
CACTATACACGGGAGTGCAGTATACATGGGACTGCACTGTACACAGGAGTGCTATACATGGGAGTGCACTATACACAGGAGTGCACTATACACGGAAGTGCACTGTACGTGGGAGTGCACTGTGCACGGGAGTGCTGTGTACACGGGACTGCCCTGTACACGGGAGTGCACTATACACGGGAGTGCAGTATACACGGGACTGCACTGTACACAGGACTGCACTGTACATGGGAGTGCCCTGTACACGGGAGGGCACTGTACACGGGAGTGCACTATATAAGGCAAAATACGGCACTTTGCCTGAAGTAGAACCTTGTCTCCAGCAGGTTGGCGGGTCACCTCCTCCCCTCTCCACCTCTCACTGGGAATCTCACAGGGATCCATGTTTCCCAGATCGTTTCCCTGATTTTGGTCTTTTCCCATCTCTACAGGCTGCTAAGTTTCTTTAAATACTACCTTTAAGCTGTCACTTCCCTACCCTAAAACCAGCAATGGATTCTCATCCTTTACAACCTACAATTCAAGTTCGGACTTTAAGAACCTCCATAATTTGGCCCTTCAGTGTATCCAGTTTTCTTTTTCTCTCCCAACCGCTGTGGTGAGGTCAGTTAACTTCGTGATTTTCTCTCCCACGCGTGTCATGCTTATTTCCAGCTGGGCTGTCCATTCCACTTAAATGCCCAATCTGTTCCTCAATTCTACCCTACTGTTTCTTTAAAGGCCAGCCCAGGTTTTGTCCCTAGCCAAGCCCTGTCTGACCACTTCAGCACCCTTTCTCTCCCATTTCAGAAACCCCTGATGTATTCATATCCAGTATTGAAAAGTTGCCATTTAAGATTCTCCCATAGATTGCCAGAAAGATTCTTTTGGTAGCTGTTAGTTTACTAGCTGCCATGATAAAATACCACAGACTGGGGGGGGTGAAGCAACAAACATTTAT
>NW_003852415.1:2902951-2905266 GCF_000181295.1 Otolemur garnettii
AAAAAAAAAAAATTCAAATAATCAGCAGTTCAAATACTGTTGAATTATGAACTTCTCCCACCAACATAGTAGTAACAATCTAGACCTTCCCAGGAAGGGAAGGTAGAGCCCCCGGCATTCCTCCAGACAGCCCTGTGTCAGGCCCTGGAAGTATCTGCCGCTGCTGCAGTTGTTGCTGTTGCTCCATTTGCAACTTCTCAGTCTCAAAGACAACAGGAAGAACCAGGATTATACAGGAAGTGGTCCCAATCCATAAGGCTGCCCTGGAAAACCTGTACATTTTTTGAGCCACAAAGAGGGAGAGATCAAAAGTGGCTCTGGCCGCGGAACGGACCCTCTCCGGGTACATCTCCATCAGACCCCATAGTCTCTCCAACAGGGTCTCATCTAGCTCGTTGTCGTCCACTTCCAGCTCTTCTTCAGTCTTCTCTAATTCGTCCGGAGACGAGGGCTCCTCGGCGCCCGAGGGAACAGCGGCAGCAGCCATGGTTGTAGGAGACACCGCAAGAGGTGGGTCTTATCCTCATCTTCACAGTAAGAAAACGGAGACGCAGGGAGGGTAAATCAAGTCAAGTAGCTGGTTAATTGAGATCTAGATTCAAGTACTGATGTGACTCCAAAACCCACTCCTTTCCTCCGCTATCGTGTCTCTTTCATCTTCTTCAGGGAAGGGATTTGGCTGCTGGCTTCTTCAACAACTGACGCAGCTTTAAGAAATCATAGGCGCTCAGCCAATTACAGAGGCTATGTAGAGTTGGTTACATTTTGGACATACTGCAAGGTGTATTAAGGCTCAGATGCTGGGGGACTGCAGGGAAGGCTTGGGGCTGGGAACAGCAGGTGTTAACAAGGATTTGGGGCTGGGAAGGAAGAAACTGGGAAAGAGAGCGAGGGAGACATAGCAGGTGCCTTCACTTCCCACCGCTTTGCCTGGGGCGCATGTGGCCCTCCTTGGTGACTCTCCTGCCATCTCCCATTTCTCCTCTCCAGGACGAGTTCTGCTGTATAAGTGAGGGCAGGTGTGCCTGGATCCTTCTCTTTGTTCCTCTTTGCAAATACATTTCTAGACTTTTAAGCCCTAGAACATTAAATTCAGAGATTGCTCAGCTCATTGTAGCAGAGTGGAGCAATTAAGACAGCAGCCTGGAGACAGGCTGCTTAGCTCTGCCACTTTGTTGCTGTGTGACCTTAGGCACATTACTTAACCTTTCTGGGCTTCAGTGTCTTCATGTTCAATATGGGGCTAAAAAAGTGATCAACTTCATGGAGCTGAGATCATCTATCAGTAGTTCTCAGGACAGTGCCCTATATATTATAAATACTCAAAAATAAAAGTTGCTGGGCATTAGAATGCAAGGCTGGGGAGCTTGGCTGGACAGGAGTTGTCCAGCCAGAGCAAAGATCTTGGTGAGCAGAGGTGAGCTCACTCTTTGTTTGGGGACTTTACACATCTTTAGCTCAGAGCTACAGTGTCCTGGAGTGAGAATTCATGGGGCCAGCAGGTCAAGGCTGACATCTGAGTTTACTTTCCTTGAAGAGTGCTTAGAATAGGTTTCTCAGAAGATGTGAGTCACAGAGAATGATTTTAAGAAAGGGAAGTTGCTGATTAATAGGGTATCATGAAGCTTCAAAAGTTGACCTCCATAAAAATTTAACTAGTAAAAATGAAGTAATTTTACATCCCCCCATATCCATTGAGGACTCCTTTGGCATAGAAATCTATATCCACTGATAATGCCAAATGCACCTTTGATTTCCAAATGCATTTGTATATACTTTTTGGCAGTGAGTTTACTTCTTAATCATGTTTATAGCTTAAATTAATATGGAAATTAACCCTGAAACCCTATACTATTTCAAAGCACTGGATTTGACAGACCTTGAACTACTTTAAAATAAATATTGAAAATGTGAACTGCATAAAAAAGAAAAGCTGATAGTATTAATTTAATTTAATCTCCATTAAAGATATCAGGAATGATTTATTGAGTTTTTAAATTAAAAGAAAAGGCATATGCTCTGTTATGGGCACGAGCCCCTTACAGATACAGGTTGTTTGAATAAAAAATGTTTGTGTGAGATGCTGGTTTCTTGCTAGACCCCAACCGGCAATAAAGTTCTGTGGGTTTCACTTTCATGATGATTTCTTTTTTTTTTTTTTTTTCTGAGACAGAGCCTCAAGCTGTCACTCTGGATAGAGCCTCAAGCTGTCACTCTGGGTAGAGCCTCAAGCTGTCACCCTGGGTAGAGTGCTGTGGCATCACAGCTCACAGCAACCTCCAACTCCTGGGCTCAAGTGAGTCTCCTGCCTCTGC
>NW_003852415.1:2905455-2929438 GCF_000181295.1 Otolemur garnettii
TTTTTTTTTTTTTTGCAGTTTTTGGCCAGGGCTGGGTTTGAACCCTCCACCTCCAGCATATGGGGCCGGAGCCCTACTCCTTTGAGCCACAGGTGCCACCTCTCATGATGATTTCTGTGAATACAGAAACATTTTGTATCTTTAGCAAGATAATGCTACCTACCAGACCTCATCACATCCCAGATTCTAGGACCTGGGGAAGCCTTGTTATTGGGGAGAATAAGCTTCAAACCATTTTTACTACAGACATAAGTTTATTCACTCACAAATATTTATTTAACAGTTGATACGTGGCATGTACTGCGTTGCGTGTTTACTGAAAATAGTGGGTGAGGGGCGCAGACGTTCTCTGCCTTCATAGGATTTGTAGTTTAGGGAGTGAGGGAGACACAAAATAAATGAGTCTGAGTAAATATAGGATAATCATTTGGGATAAATATGCTTTAGGGTGAATATGGGAGGGGAATTTAACTTGGTTTTTTCTTTTTTTGAGACAGTCTCACTCTGTTGCCTTGGGTAGAGTGCATTGGTGTCATCATAGCTCAGAGTAACCTCAAACTCTTGGGCTAGAGCAATCCTCTTGCCTCCACCTCCTGAGTAACTGGGATTACAGGTGTGCACTGCTGTGCCTGGCTAGTTTTTTCTATTCTTAGTAGAGAGGGGATTTTCTCTTACTCAGGCTGGTCTCGAACTCCTGAGCTCAAGTAATCCTTCTCCCTCAGCCTCCCAAAGTGCTAGGATTACAGGCATGAGCTATCACATTTAACATGGCTTTCAAAAGGTCTGGGACCTGACATTTAGCCTGAAGTACAAAGAAAGGTGAGGACTTTCCCTGCTCTCTCTTTATGCAAAGGTAATGAACACACATGCCCAAACTGCTCTACGCTCTATGTGTCTGCCACTGTGTCTATACAAACAGCACAAGATTCACAAGGATCCTTAGGTACCAGGTGGCCAGTTCAGAGTAGGGGTGTAGGGGCTTTGGGCACTTACTTTAATATACTCACTCTCCGGCATCCCTCTTTCCCCATCACCCTTCCCAGCTGATGAATGAGTCAACCTCAGACTGCCTCCTGCTCACAGGCACACACCTGGTTAAGTGGCACAGCTGGATTTGAACACAAGTCTCTGCCTCAAAGCTTGTGGTTTTTCTCCCCCACTCTTACGGAAAAGCTCCCCTTGGCCCCAGCTCACCCCACTTAAATTCCAAATGCTTCATCCTTCTCTGCAGGCAGTTGGAATTTCAGCTGCCTTTTTCAGTTTAGGCCCAAACAAATGGGTCTTTCTCTTTCCCAGAGGGATGCGCTGGACCAAAAGACACGAGCTACCTTCTTCACCCTTCGGGGCTCCTGACAGATGGGCAGCGTCAAGGGAACAACTGTAACCAAAGCCCAGGAGTTCCTATGGACCTGGAGAGGTTTCTCTGGTTCCTTTCTCCTGCACAGGGAGCCTGCAGAGATAATTCTGTCACCAGGCAGGGAAGGGCGATAAGGCTGGAGACTGAGGATAAAGGGACTTGCCTGAGGGGAGAGAGCAGGTCGTCTGGGGAGGGCCAGGAGGGGCTGTAGGGCTGTCACACCTATGAGGGCAGGGAGAGTAGTGTGACATTCTAAGCCCCAGAGAACAGCAGCTTCCAGCTTTTATTCTTGTTTCTATTTAACTGATTTTTAAAGAAAAAATTCAGGTATAATTATATACAGTAAAAGGTCCAGATCTTAAGTTCCAGTCAATGGATTGTGGCAATGTATACACCTAAGAACGAAACTGCCACCCCAAACAAGACAGAGGACGTGCGCAATGTCCAGAGCTGCAGAAAGTTTGGTTTTTTTTCTTTTTCTTTTTGAGACTGAGTCTCACTCTGTCACCCAGGCTAAAGTGTAGTTGCCTCATCACAGCTCACTACAGCCTCAAACTCCTGGGTTCAAGTGATCCTCTTGCCTCAGCCTCCCAAGTACTTGGGACTACAGGACTATGTGTCTGCTGTGTGTCTGTGCAAACATAGCACATGATTTGCAAGGATCCCTAGTGTACCGGGTGGCTAGTTCAGAGTGGGGTGTAGGGGCTCTGGGCACACAAAGCCACCACCACACTGGACTAATTATTCTATTTTTTGCAGAGATGGAGTCTCCCTCTTTTCCAGGGTGGAGAAAGTTCTTTGGTTCCCTATTCTACTTACTCCCCTGTCCCCACTGCATCCAGACAACCAGGGTTTTGACTTCTGCTGCTGCAGCTGGCTTTGTCTGGTCTTGGATTTCATGTGAATGGAATCTTACACTATTTATTTTGCTCTGACTTCTGTCACTCACCTACTGATTATCAGATTCACTCAACTTGTTGAACGTATCAGTAGTGTGTTCCTTTTTGTTGTTGAATAGAATTCCATTGCATGGACATATCCAGTTTGAGCTGGTGAACATTTAAACAGTGTCTGATTTGGAGCTTCTGTGAACATTTGCTTTGAGGTCTTTTTGTGGACATGTTTTCATTGCTTTGGGGTAAATACCTAGGAGTGGAAAGGTTGGGTCATAGAAAAACAGTGCTTGATGTGACTTTACCATAGCTTATATCAGAAAGAACAGCAGCAGGGAGGTGGAGCTTTGTCTGAATCCGGATTTGCTGTCTTACATGATAACTCTCAGTGGCATCCAGTGGTGTCTGATGGGCCCATTTGGAGTTATGTTCCTGCCCACTGCTAAAATTTGCGGAAGAGTCAGAAGTGGGCTCTTTAACTTCATCAATGCTGGTCAGGTGCTCCCTTTCCCTAAGGTGTCACTCGTGGGGGATTCCTCCCACAATGGATAAACACCCTCTACCCCTAGGAAGGCACCTGGTGGGGTTTCCCATGTTGGATGGAAACAGGAAGGGCATCACATGGGAGTGACAGATTCACTACTTGGGTAGAGTGCAAGACATCCAACGACTCATAGCTCTGTAAAGCAAGCCTCAGAAGTGGGGGAGCCTGGTAAGCCAAGGCTTTCCTTAAGCTGATGGAGGACAAGGACTCTCAGACAGAGCAGGGCGCTGTGCCACTGCCTCTCCCCTTGATATTTGGAAAAATGCTCGTTCACTGGTATTTTTGAAAAATACAAATCACCTGAAGATATACCATTTGAGTTCTGGGTGAGCTGCCTGCCCACTTAATAGAGATGTATTCCTCACATTAATGACTGTTAGCATAGCACAGTGGAATGTCCCAAGAAGCTGTGGCAATAGTAATGACTATGGTGGTGGTCAAGGCTCACTGGAGGATGCCCTTGGGGCATTTGCAGCTTCAGCATCTAGGACTTGTAAGCATCGGTGTTGCAAGCCACACCTAATGGGGAAGGGGCAGGCTTTTAGAAAGGTACCAAAAGCACTGTACAACGGACACGAGATGTCTAGGCTTTGGGAGGGAGTCAATGCCAAGGAGAATGGGTTGGAGGTTCTGGGGTGGAGTGAGGATGTGCTGGGGTGGAAGGATGAGTGTCAGGGAGTAAATGTTATAGTCTCAAATCCTAGAGAGAGAAGGGCAGCCTTGCGGGGCAGGGGAGGGGCAGGTGCTCATACAGTCAGGCCAATCACCTGGTGCATCACCTACAGCAGCTCATTTAACCTTCATAATAACTGGGTGTAGGGAGTAGTCTTATTCCCATTATACATACAAAGAAACTGAGGCTCAGAGAGGCCATGCCAATTATACTACGGTCTGATTCAGGTGGAGGGTGTCCACATTTTAGATCTGCACCCAGTCTTGCAGCACAGAGAGGCAGCGCCAGGAGCAGCACACAGGCCCGGATGTCAGCGGTGCCCCAGGCTGCAGGCCTGTTTTCACGGTTGGGGCTGAGAGCAGAAGCAGCAGATCCTTTTCTTCTCCTCTTCTCGCGTCTTGTGTGTTCTGAAGAAATACCCAACCCCGAGGCTGGGACATTCCCAACTATCTGGAAGATGGCCGATTAGTTGGTCCCTTGTTGAATTCACTGGAACTTGCCCTTGCTGAAGCTATCCAGATAGTCGTTCATTCTCTCGCCCGTTTGTTTGCTCCACCAATATTTATTTCCTAAGTAGCTGCTGTGCTATGTGTTGGTCCTGTAAGGCATGGTAAGCAGTCCCTGCCCTCGAGAAGCCTACAGGCTGGTGGGGAAGACAGACAATTCTCTTCTGTAGGCCCCTTCCTACCCCTGCCCCGGCACCCACACTGTTCTCTCCCAGGGCTTACCTCCCCTTGGTCTTCCCTGCAGGGCAGATACCATGATGACAGATGCTGGGCTGCTGTCAAAGGCGCCATTGAGAGTTTGTCATCATGCACAGAAAGAAGCAGTGTTGATCCTAAACCTGACCCGAGGAGGCACAGCCCATGACAGCAGGTGTCTGTCAGCCACGTGTTCTTCCTTCTGCTCCCCAGTGCTTTCTACCAGTCTCCAAGTGTCACTTCCATTTGGAAGATATGGAGGAAGCAAGGTGGTGAGAGGAAACGGTCATCGCTCTGCCCATTGATGGGGGTGGAGGGTAGGCATGGCCAGAGGACAAGTAGCACCTGTGCTGGAACATCCCAGAAGTATGGAACTGCTGATGAAGGGAGCTGGGGCCTATGGCCCCTTAGCTGAAGCCCCTCTTCCCTCTGCCTTTGAAAAGGATGGTCTTCTTTCAGGGACCCTGCACTGAGCAGGGCTTCTCAGTTCTCAGCCACGAAAAGCCATGATATTTCCCTTGGTAGGGGTAGAGTGATGAGTGGAAGGGAATGTCCTGGCTAAGGTTTTGAGCTGTTGGAGGCTGAGGCTTTGGAGTCAGATGGACTAGAACTCAAATCCTAACTCAGATCCACCAATCCTACTGCTAGGCGTATACTCAATAGAAACAAAAATATTTACCCACACAAAGATATGTATACAAATGTTCATAATGGAATTACTCATAAGAGCCCAAAAGAGGAAATAATTCAACTGTCCACCAACTGACGAATGAATAAATAAAACACGGTATGTCCACACAATGGACTAGTAGCTTACCATAATCAGAAGGACTAATACATGCTACAACATAGGGCAACCTCGAAACCATTATGCTGAGTGAAGGGAGCCAGATGCAAAAGAACACATGTTATATGATTCTATTTCGATGAAAGATTCAGAGAAGGCAAATCTATGGAAGGGAGATTAGTGGCTGCCTGGGGCTGGAGCAGGGAGGAGAGGGGGTGACTGCAGATGGTCACAGTACACATATGATCTTTTTAAGGGGATGGAAATGCTCTAGGACTGAATGGTGGTGAGAGTTGTCTAACTTTGTAAGCTTACTAAAAATCATTAGATCGTACACTTAAAGTGAGTAAATTTTATGGTATGTAAATTATACCTCTGTATAGCTGTTATAAAAATTTTAACTATATGGCTTCTGAGCGGACAGACCTTGAGAAAATTAAAGTTACATAAATACTGATTCTTCATCTATAAAATGGAAAACCAATTTCATAGGCTTATTGGGAGAAGTATGGGTCTGATTCATAGTGAGCACTCAATAATTGTAAATGGCAGCAGTTGGCAGTTGTCACTATAATTACTACTGCTTTTAAAATAGAAGTTATTTGAGGCCTGGTGTGGTGACTCACACCTGTAATCTTAGCACTTTAGAAGGCCAAGGTGGGATGATCACTTGAAGCTAGGAGTTCAAGACCAGCCTTGGCAATATAGCAAGACATTCATTTCTATAAAAGGTAGAAATATCTATAGTCCTAGCTACTCGGGAGGCTGAGACAAGAGGATCTCTTGAGCCCAGGAGCTCAAGCTGCAGTGAGCTATGATCACACCACTGCACTCTACCCCAGACATACAGTGGGATCCTATCTCAAAAAAGAAAAAAAAAGAAAAGAAGTCTTTAAATCATGTTACTTGATTTGGAAATGACAGAGAGAGAGAAGTTACGAATCTTGGGTAGCAGTGAAATTATAGGATTTGGAGGCTTTGAAACTTTACCTCCTCTCCCTGTGCAAGATGACTCTCTTCAGTGGTCTACCTCCATAATACATTCCTGAATATTCTCTCTGAATGCCAAGGGAGTCTGTTTAAAACAAACAAACCTCATACCAACAAGAGGCATAATGGAGATGCCAGTCATCTGGTCTTCTGAAGATATTCACTCCCATGATTTTTTTTTTTTATTAAACCATAGCTGTGTACATTGATACAGTCATGGGGTACAGTGTGCTGTTTTTATACACAATTTGAAATATTTTCATCAAACTGGCTAACATAGCCTTCATGTCATTTTCTTAGTTATTGTGTATACATTATGTATAATGTATAATGTAGACATTTATATTCTACATTTAGAAAGATTCACATGTACCCTTGTAAGATGAACCACAGGCATGAGCCCACCAATCATCCTCCCTCCACCCATCCTCCCCCCTCCCCTCCTCTCCCTCTCCCCTTTCCCCATATTCTTGGGCTATAATTGGGTTACAGCTTTCATATGAAAGCTATAAATTAGTTTCATAGTAGGGCTGAGTACATTGGATACTTTTTCTTCCATTCTTGAGATACTTTGCTAAGAAGAATATTTTCCAGCTCCATCCACGTAAACATGAAGGAGGTAAAGTCTCCAACGATTAGTTTTGATGGTATTGAAGAGAAAGTGTGGGAAACCTTTGGGGTCTGAGTGTATCAAGTGCTCCTAGCTTCTCTCTTCTTATTTGAGCTCTTCATTTCCATTCACTAATCCAGAATGTCTTTGGAATTTGCAATGAGCCACAGCAGGGCTGAAAGATCCTTCTCTGAAAGACCCCTGGGCCCTGCTTTCCTCCAGATTAGCTTCATTCCAAAGGAAACTGTTCCCCTTGTGGTGACAACAGGGTTTTCAGCAGCCCCAGGCTCATGTTCATTCAGTTTAACAACCCCAGGGGAAACACTCCTTTCCGGATAGTTTCAGCAAAATCTCCAGGGTTTATTCTCACAGCTCCCGGTCCTCCTGAACCAGTCACTAAGTCCCGCAGAACACACAGCATGCTGATTGGCCGGACCTGGTCACATGTCCTGGGGTGGGGTGGAAGTCCGCACCATTAACCAACATTTATAGGAAAAAAGACAGAAGGTTCGGCAGAGGAAAAGTAGGGATTCTAACCAGAGGAAAAGGGAATAACTGCTGGGCAGATAAATCATAGATATGCACTATGACTGTCCATCTTGGGGCCTCCACTTTCCTGTGCTAGCCTTAGAGAAATTCTAGAACTGTTGATGGAGGGATGCCTAGGCCCTGATTGACTGACTCCCTTAGTCTACTGTTTCCTAGAGGCCTCACAGCTGTGCCTCTATTCAGGCAGAGCGATGGTCCGCAACTTCATTTCAGTAAGGAAACGTTAGTCACGTTTCTCAGCTCATTTTCAAAGCATGTGTTTCAGCAGTTAGCGAAAACACAGTATCTATAGTACAAATTCTAGCTAAAGAATACAACACCAAAGACTTAACTGGCAAACTCATAAAAATTTTGATTTTAAAGAGTAATTCCCATGGGGGACTGTCTGATGTCTAACGTGCACCCTGGGTCAAGTTAGAAACACCCCAGAGCAGTGTGTTTTGACTACATGGCTTTGGCCCTGCTGTACAACTCACTTTGGGGAATATGCCCCTGGCTTTCCGGAGGTGTGCTATCAAAAGCAGATGTATTAGTCAGGATATTCCAGGGCATGACTCAATGACAAATAAGACTTCAATTCATAAGGATTAAACACAATGAGGCTGACTTTGTGTTCACTTTACAGGTCCACTGTGGGTCAGATGGTTGTTCTCGAAAGGGACTCAGGGATCCAGGATGCCTCCGCCTGGCACCTCAGCCATCTCTCAGATTTTTCCTTTCATTCTTGAGGATGAGAGGGGAGTGGAGAGCAGGTAAGCAGAATTCACTGAGATTTACATCGTTTTTCATGAGAATTCAGTGACATGGTCCCCACCTAACTACAGCATTCTCTCTGCCATGTTGGTTATAGGGAATAGGTATATTCAATTATTATATGAAAACTGAGATATTAGCGGCACCAGGTATTTTGAAAATGAGAGGACAGATAGAACTAAAAACAAAAGAACAGGTTTAAATTTGGAAAAGTAGGCTCAGCGCCTATAGCTCAACCGGCTAAGGCACCAGCCACATACACCTAAGGTGGCGGGTTCGAATCCCCAGCCTGGACCCACCAAACAACAATGACGGCTGCAACCAAAAAATAGCCGGGCATTGTGGCAGGCGCCTGTGGTCCCAGCTACTTGGGAGGCAGAGGCAGGAGACTTGCTTGAGCCCAGGAGTTGGAGGTTGCTGTGAGCTGTAATGCCACGGCACTCTACCCAGGGGGACAGCTTGAGGCTCTGTCTCAAAAAAAAAAAAAAAAAAAAAAAAAAAAAAATTAAAAAAAAATTTGGAAAAGTAGCTATTAGACAATCTCCTACCCTTCCTTCTACCACTATTTTACTATGGGAGATAACAAATTTCCCCTCCTCCCCAGCAAAAGGAAGGAGGTTCATTTTCTAGAGAAACTGAGCCAAAAAGACTCTGGACGCGGCTGAGGGAAGAGATCCCATATCAAAACAGGAATATTATGTAAAAATTTCTACACTGAAAATTAATATGCTTGGCTCCCAGAGCTCTAGCAGTCAGATTTGGGTGCAGAAGATTCTTCTCCAAGGAAACCAATGAAACCAAGAGAACAGACCTACAGGAACTTCATTTATCATGTGGTACCTTCTTCTTTTTAAATTTTTAAATTAATTTTAATTTTTTTATTATTTGGGCATCTTTTATTTAATCATTTATTTTTAATTTAATTTTTTATTAAATAAAACCGTACACATTTATGGGGTACAATGTGATGATTTGATTTACAATATAGAATGCTTAAATCAAACTGATTAATATAACCATCACCTAGCTTACTTATTTTTTGTGGTAAGACATTTATAATTTAATCTTAGTTTTTGTTGTTGTTGTTGTCATTGTTGTTTAGCAGACCTGGGCCAGGTTCGAACCCACCAGCCCCGGTGCATGTGGCCAGTGCCCTAACCACCAAGCTATGGGCGCTGAGCCACTCTTAGTCGTTTTGAAATGTACCCTTGCATTGTGCACATTAAGTGAGATCCCACCAAATGCCCTCCTTCCTCCCACCAATTTCCCTCCCCCCCTTCTCCCCTCTTCTTCCTCTCCCCCCCTTGATACACTATATCTGCGTTTTATCATTTGTATGTATGTGTGTTTATATATTGGTTTCATAATAGTATTGAATACATTGGATACTTTTTTTCCCATTCTTGAGATACTTTACTAAGAAGGATATGTTCCAATTCTATCCATGTAAACATAAAAGATGTAAAATCTCCATCATTTTTAATGGCTGAATAGTATGCTATACATATAGCATGGTACCCTCTTGATGAGGCCTCGGAGAAATTTCTCCCAGGCCTTACCTGGGTTCTATCAAAACAGCCAAGGAACACAATCTTAGGAACATTGTGAATCTTGTAGGGAAGGAAGTATCCTTCTTTGTGGACACATAACTTCAAATTTTCCTCCCATCTCAAGTAATTGTGTGGGAATTCTGTCATGTATTTCTTGGCACTAAATTTATTCCTGACTTCACTATGCCACCTCGTTTGAGTTTCACCCTGATTTCCATTGGTCACCCACTCATTCATCCGTTGGTCATCCACTCACTCATTCACCCAACAAACATGAGTAGATTGTGTGTATTTTGTGCGGCAGACTATTGTATTGGGAACCAAGCACTAACTCCCACGAACCTGCCATCCTTCTGTTTTGGAAGTGTGTGTGGGGGTGGACAGCTGGTATAAATAAATGCATATATAAAGAATAGGATAGGTCATCTCGCCTTGATCCTGGAGAATATGCCTTACACTGTGGCAAAATGCCATGAATGCCACTGGTGTCTGACTGCTTCTGCCACAGTGGGTGGTTAGACCTGGAAGGAACACGGGGGCAGGGGGAGGGGGCCGGGGAAATGTGGGACAACCAGGGAGAGACAAAGGAATGAGCTCTTATTCTTGCCCCACTGGTGTCTCTCTAGAGCCTTCACTCTGGGTTTATGTTTCTCCTCCTGCAAGGCCACCAGCCAGTTTCAGGAACACCAGTGTGAGTCCAGTTATTGCTTCTTCCATATGGCTCTGGTCTTCCCACCACTGTCCCTCGGTGGCTGGGAGGGCCTGGGGGCGCTTAACACAGGTGACCTGCCCTAGGAGGGGCGTGCTGCAGTTCAGATGGGCTTGAAGATGTTTGGCCTCCGGCGACAGCCCACAGCTTTTGCCTCAGTGCTGTACTCCGCATCACTGCCTGTGTGCACGCCCGTGCCCGCACGTGTGCATCTCTTACAGGGAAGTTAATAGAGATCTACAGCCCTCGTTTCCATTCGCTTTCATAAATAAATATATTAAATCGGTAAGCCAGATTTATTTCTGGTAACAGCTTGCAGGCAACACCTCCCCCTCTTATTCACAGTTCCCGAAGCAACCCCGGCCTCTCCCACCCCACCCCCAGCCGTGCCTTTCTCTCTTAAAATTTTATTTTTAATTTGTTGTGATGAATGAGTGACACCTCTGACAGCCGATTCACGGAGATTAATAGAAACGACACAATATTTACGCCAGCACTACGAACAATTATCCTGCCATCTATCTCTGAGATTATCTTCCTGATTGAAAACTACTCATCCGTGTAATCGGAATTATTTGGAATTAGAAGGGAATTTATGGCCCCCCTGGAGCACACTGTCTCCCGTTATGTCTACTCCTCGGGCTCCATCTTTCTCTTGTCCCCCCTCTCTGGGCCTCTGGCCTCCTCTTCGGTCCCAATGTTGGGGCAGAGAAAATCGTCTCTTCTCAAGGGGGGCCGCTTGTCAGGGCGGTGGACATCTCTTTGGGGTGGTGTGGGAGTGTATGATATGGGATCTAGAAGTCCTGGTAGATGGGAGGGAGGATCTTAGTGGTGTCATGAGAATTAGGGTCAGCGAGGCCAGCTCATGAGCTCAAGATAGATGAATATGAAGAAAGGTGACTTTGGAAAGCACGTGGTGTCAGAGTGTGGCAATTGTAAGGAATCTAAAGGGGCAGGGTGGGAGTCGCATGATGGTGTTGGGATTGCTATTAAGACACCAGCTCTGGCAGCTCGGACTGCCGAGGCCAGTACCATGGACCTCGGAGTGCAAACACAGACATTTCTTTCTCACGGTTCTGGAGACTAGAAGTCAGAGATCAGGGTGCCAACATGGGTAGGATCTAGTGACAACCCTTGTCCTGGTTCACAGATTTCTACTTTCTTATTGTGTCGTCATATGGCAGAGAGAGAGAGAGAATGAGAAGGAAGCTCACTTATCTCTCAATCGCACTGTGAGGGGTCCACCCTCATGACTTAATTACCTACCAAAGACACCGTCTCTGGATGCTATCACACTGGGGACGAGTCTCCACATACGTGATCTGGGAAGACACAAACACTCAGTCCATAGCAGACAGAGTGACGTGAGGAGTGGGGTGGGTGAGTCACATGATCTGGAACCAAGACCACGTTAAGGCCCATATTCAGGTTGCAGGGGTGGGGAAGGGGAGGCAAGGCACCAGTATGTGCAGACCTGGAGAGGCCGGAGAACCTGCCTGTCACAGAGAGCAGGCTGGAGAGTGGGAGTCAAAGCAGGAATGAAAGGAGGTGCTGAGTGTGCTCTGGTCTCTGCTGCCTGCCAGGTCCTGCCTCTCAGTCCAGGGCATGCAAGATTGGGCTCTTAGTCCGAAAGACCTTGGTCTGACTCCCTATTCTGCTACTTCAAAGCTGTGTGACCCCAGGAAAGTTTATTAACCTCTCTGAGCTTTAATTTTCAATCAGTAAATCCCTATTTACAATTCTCTGTGTTGGAGTGTGTACAATCAGTAAATTGGGGGTAGCAATGGTACCTACTTTACAGGAATATTGTGTGGATTAAGTGAGATAATGCATGTAGGATTTCTTAAACCATTCCTAATACATAGGAAAGGCTTAATACAGAGGGTGCCAAAAAATGTAGACACAGTTTAAGAAAGGAAAAAAAGTATTAAAATTGTAAATATATACCGATAACAAAAGATGAATACAAGTCATGTTTGAACACCTCTTAAAATGGCTGAAATCAAATGTGACTTGAGTCACTTCCTCTCCTCCTCTGTGGTACTGGTCTGTCGTCTGCAGCAGCTAAACAGGCAGGGACTTGTTTTAGTGAGTGCGTGCTACGATGTCAAACCATCTTTGTTATTTCTGCTGTCCGCTAAGCCTTGTAATTGCTAACATGTATTGAACACACCCTCTACCCAGGTGTGTTCTAAGTTCTTTACATTCATATATTTAATACACATAATATCTGGAGAGGCTAAGTGCCATTAATTAAAATATTAACATCCCCATTTTGCTGATGGGGAAACCGAGGCCTAATGACTTGCTTCTAATGAAAAGAATAGACCAAAGTGAAAGACTGTCACTTCAGAGGTGAGTTCACAGAAGACGGTGACATTTGTCTTGCTCATGATTTCTCTCCTGCACTCTTCCTAGGTTGTTTGCTCTGAGGAAGGAAGCTGCCATGTTGTGAGTTGTGCTCTGGAGAGGCCCCAGGAACCTGAGGGCAGCATGTCCTCAACAGCCCACAAGGAAATCGGTTCTGCCAACAACCACGTGTTTGGAAGTCTGAGATGACCACAGTCCTGGCTGACACCTTGACTGTAGCCTTGGGGGAGGTGCTGAACCAGAGTGCGCAGCTAAGCTAGTCCCAGCTTCTGGACCCATAGAAACTGTGAAATAACAGGCATGTGCTTTTTTAAGCTGATGAATTTGGGATCATTTGTTAGGCAGCAATAGATGACCTATATGACAAGTGGTAGCCCAGCCAGGACTTGGACCGAGACAGGTGGACTCTAGAGCTCTTGGCTACTTTGCTTGGTGGCAGATAAGGAGCCCTTTGGGACTGAGCCATACAGGTTCCTAAGTCACATCTGAGATGGGCAAGTGACCTCAGATGGCTTTCTCAGGTTGTCACCTGACAGATTCAGGTTGCCATTAAAGAAAGTAGCGTCTTGGGGAAGAAAGATTTGCAAATGCCATCCGGAAAAATATCTCTTCTCCTTTGGGATTAACTTAGCTTTATCCTGGAGAACCATAAGAGATCCATGTTCTTAGGTCTGGAGGAGCTTTACTCTTTAGGTAGCTGGTGGGCGGGGGGAGAACTCTCCTTTTGTAAGACATGTGGCATCATCAGGGGACTCCTGGGTCCAGAACAGATGGTAATAATCAGTGACAGTGTCCTCAAGAAATGCTTCCAAGGCAAGGAAGCCACACCTCGTATGTATCGTGGTCCTGCTCAGGGGCTGGCAGGACTTTGTCTATCACAGGATCATAATCTGGCTGCCACCTCGCCGGCACTGGGAACACAGTGAACCCATCTGGATTTATTAGTGTGTTCTTTAAATAGAGGAATTCTGCTCACGCTCTCCAGGAAATAGGGACAACATAAATTTGTCATTAGGACATTTTTCCTCTCTTTTAATAAATGACTTCCTTTAACTTAGGAAGAATTGCCAGCTCTCTCAGAGAGAGACGGCAGAACTTGTAGAATTTAGTCCAGAGCCCTACACTGAGTAGCACAGGAGACCAATATCAAGGCCAATGTGACAAGTTGATCATATATGTAACACCTGGATGGGGGAGGAAAGGAGACCAACACTACATACAAATACAGAAAGCGCCATCTTGGCTTGACGCTTGAGAAAATACGGTATTCCATTTTCAAACCGGGTTTAGATTGTGTTATCCTTCCCATCGATATATTTTGGGGAGGTGTGCGTGTGCCTACTTGAGTGGGCCAAGAAATGAAGCAGGTGGCCTCCCTGCAGCTCATGCTGATTAGCTGCTGGGGAGCAGCCTCGTCTGGAAGGACCCACATCTCCCACAGGGCCCAGGCCCAGCTGTCCTTTAAAAGCAGGATGGATTGAAGTATCACTGACCGTCTGGCCAAGGCCTGGTCTGCTGCTCTAAAATGACCTGCTCAGTCTGGGGGCATTACAAGGGGACAGGAGGGTGGAGCCAGAGAGAAAGCCATTCTTGTGTTGGAGGTTGTTCCCAAGGAAAAGTAGAGACTCAGGGACCTAATAAGGAAAGAACATTAGCCTCCAGCCACTTACATTGCAATTTTATTTAAAAATTGCTCAAATCCTAAATGAAAAATATATATACATTCTAACAAACCTGGTCTTTGGGACATGTAAGGGAAGGGCTAGCCAAGGTGTCTCATTCCCTGATCCGTGGTGGGCTGGTTGCAAACAGAAACTGACTGAGCTAACCTAAGCAAAGCTGGAATGATTGGGAAGGATGGAGAGGCTCCCAGGAAGGGCCGAGAGCAGCTAGAGATCTGGGTATGCTTGGGGCTGCCAGCCCTGGGGTACATGGATCAAGACTCATCATTCAAGGGGAGAGTATAAGATTGGCCTGGCATGAGTCCTGTGACTGGCAGTACCACTGAGGCTGCAGGGAGTGGGTGTGGGAGAGCACACCAGAGCAAAGAACAATAGATCACCTACCGTATCACAACTGATCTCGCTCTCTGCGAGATCGTCATAGATTAACAGTAGGCAAAGACAGCTTCCTTTCCATGGATCCCAAGCTCTGCCAGCAGAAATGAGAAGTGTGTGTTTTGGAGACATAAGCGGGATCCAGGGAGACACAAGGAAGGGACTCACATGGAATCTTGTGTATGGCTGCCCCTTTCTAAGAAGCCTCTTTGGATGCAAATAGATAATTCTACAGAGGACCAGGGCAGGGCCCAGGGACAGAAGCTGAACTTTATTTAAAAAACGGCAGTTAAGATGTCTGTATTTGTTTGGGAGCATGGTGTGCGGGGGCAGGGGGCACTGCGGCAAGGTGTGTGCCGTTCTGATGGGGCCTGGGAGCAGAGCACCGCAAGCTGAGGACCGTGAACTATGCTCAGGCCGCACCTGGGCTGCAGGGTAGCCCACCCGAGGAGAGTCACCGGAGAGCATCTCTTCAGAAGCAGGGTCATGGGGGGCGTGTGCAGAGTCGTCTGAGTAAGCAGCCTTAATAGGGGTGGAAGATGAGATTGGAGAGGGGTGGGTTGGAGTGGGGGAGTCTGAGGGGAGGAAATGATTGTGGGAGAAACAAATGCAATTGAGCAAGACTCCTGGAGATGGATTTCCCTACCTTGGTCCAAACTCAAATCCCTGTGCTCAGATTAATTAGCAAGGAAATATTTTCCTGTCTGCAGAACAAGGCTGCTGGATTGCCAGTGGGACATGAGGGTGGGCAGTCTATCAAATAACTACTAATTAGGTTACTTCCCACTGCTGTTGACATGCTGGGGACATGTTCCTGGGCCAAAATAACAGGGGGAGGAGGGGAGCAGAAGAGAGACAGGGAGAGAAGAACAGACCAGGATCCTTTTAGAAAATTGTTGGCCAGGATTGGGAAGTAAAACTGAACTCCGCGGGGGATAACAAAAGAGAAAGACGTGCTGGTTAGGGGACGGCCCGTGGCCAAGACCTGCATTTGTGGCTGTATTTTGTTTTCTATAGATCTGAAAACACGGCCAGTGCAAGCAGTCACTGGGGAGTCCTGTGTGGGCCCAGTGCTGATGGCGTAGGAATTTGGAGGGCGCTAATGATGGTGATGCGTGTTTGCTGAGTGTTTACCATCTGCCGAGCTCTGTCTTTCTAGACACTTCATTCATCCGGTCTCTCAACAATTATGAGACAGGAGCTTAGGAGGTTAACACCTGTTTGCCTCATTTATTCTCATGACTATGGGGACAGCTCTTTATCCCTTTTTAGATCAGGAAATTGGGGCTCAGAGAAGTTTAATAATGTGCCTACAGTCACACAGCAAGTAAGAAGTGGTAACACGGAGGTTTGAACCACGGTCTGCCTGACTGCAGCCCTGCTCCCCTTCCTCACTACCCGGCGGACAAGGCACACGCGACAACACTCACTTGCTTCCTTCTTAAATCGTTGCCTGTTTCCTAATTCTGCCCTGAAGTTCTCAAGGCAAATTCTTCAATATGTCACTCACAGGAGCCTTAGCTGTATTGTAAGAGGGACACCACCATATTCCCCAAGGTCAGAGACTTTGGGGTCTGGAAGTGACCCTGAGAGGCCATCGTCTAGTTCCTTGTCTTTAGCCAGAACTTACATGTGAAGCATGTCAAACTGACAAGCATCCGTTTTATGTATAAGATCCCAGAAAGGAGAGTTGTACAACCCCCTCCACTGGCACCACCACCAAGCCATCTACATCGTGCCTGTGGGCACTGGCCTCTTCCCTTGTGTGCTGTTTTTGCAGAAGACCAGGCAGGTGGTTCAGCCACTGTGCAGAGTGGCTCTTGGCCATCCCCTCTCCTGGCGGCCCATCTCCTCCCTTCATCCTCTCCCTGTAAGCAGCATTGGACCGCACTGCTCTCTGGGCGAGCCTCCCTCCTGGTGAGTCCTGCTCTTCTGAGGTGTTATGTTTTCTAAGTTCTCTTCCTGCTGGTAGAGTAGCTATTTGTAGCCTGTGCACCAGCCATTGAGTTCCTGAGACCAAAGACTGTGTCCTGTGCTCCTTTATGTCCCCTGTACTCAGTACTGTTCCAGGACCTAGGAGTGAGTGCTTTCCCGTGCAGGTTTGCTGAGTGGAGGAGTAAATGCCTGAAAGACTTTATGGTTCTTCTCCAGCCCGCCTCTAAATGTTTCCCCAATTTTTAATGCTAATACCAGACGCCCCACTGAAGGAGTGGGGTGTCTAAGTAGTCCATGCTAAGTACGGTGGAAAGGTGACAGTGCCCCCAAGATGCTATTTACCCCGCCTGTACCCAGGTTCCCTCTGAATATTAAGCGAGCAGAGACTTCACACAGGTGTTCCACTGCTCCCGATGAGAGATCAGAATTAAGGCGCTGCTGCTGTGGATCCCAGACTTTGAAAGGCAGACCCAAGCTTGAGGTCTTGTGGATGGGGACGTGGAGGGATGGGAGGGGGAGATACGCCAGAATGTCTGGGAATGAAAGAGTGTCCCCGAAAACCTGCTGCCTTGGAGCTAGTCCTGTGTGAGCAGAAGAAATCTATCCACAGAGGGGTGAGATCGCAGAGCAAATGGGTTACCTAAAAATAGCAGTGCTGGTTTCCCACAGTTAGAGATGGGTCCTCTGCCATTCGTCTCAGTGGCTTTGTCCAAGTTTGCTTGTTTATCAAAAGTCAAAGAAAAGGATCGAATCATTGACCTGAAGATGGAAATCTGCAACCTCTTCTCCACTGAGCAACCAGACAGGTGAGCTGAGAGAGAGGTCCCTGAAGACTCAAGGCCGGGGGCTGGGCGTGGGGTGGGCACGCCTAGGTGCTGACTCTCCACCTGCCGCCAACCCGACCCTGGTCCTGGGGACTGCTGGGGGGGGGGGCAGGTGTGTGCATGTGTGTGAGTGCACATGGATGCATACATATGTCTGTCTCTCCAGGGACTGGCGGAGAGGCTGTGCTTCCGTGGCCCAGCCCAGCACCAGGCACACAGTAGGTGCACAGTAAATGCTCACTAGGAAGTCAGGGAGGTGGAAGTTGAGGTCAGGGCAGGAGGAGGTAGGGAGAGGGGAGCATAATGTAAACTAGCCAGAGTGTTTTTGAAGACAAGCAGTGAGTCTTGGCGTCTGCAAGCCCAAATCCCAGCTTGCCCACTTGCTAACTGTAACCTCAGAGTGTCAGAATCCTCATCTGTAAATTTTAAGAATGGGCATAATAATGTAGAGTGCCTGCACAAGGCAAGAGTCAATAAATTACAGGGATTTTTCTTTTTATTATCATTTATTATGAATATCATAGATAATAAGGATCTTCCGATTATTAATAGTTAGAATCTTACTCCAGAAAAGAACCCAAATTGGAAATGTGTGCCAATCATATCTGTGATAAGGGATTAATATCCAGAATAATTCATAGAGAACTGCAACAAAAAAAGCCCTTCAGTTAAAAAATAGGCAAAGGATGGGGTGGCGCCTGTGGCTCAAAGGAGTAGGGTACTGGCACCATATGCCAGAGGTGGCAGGTTCAAACCCAGCCCCGGCCCAATCCCTCCAAAAAAAAAAAAAAATAGGCAAAGGACCTGAATACACATTTCTTCAAAGAAGATTTACAAAGGGTCACATGAAAGGATGTTCAGCAGCACTCATCATTAGGGGAATGCACATCAAAACAATAATGACATCCCACCTCGCATCCATTACGATGGCTACTATTAAAAAAAAAAAAAAGAACCGGAAAATAAGTGTTAGTGAGGATGTAGGACATTGGACGTTGTCCACTGTAGGTGAGAATGTAAAATGGGGCAGTTGCTGTGGAAAACAGTATGGCAATTCCTCAAAAAAAAAAAAAAATTAAAATAGAATTATCATCTGATTCGGCAATTCTGCTTCTGGGAATGTACCCAAAAGAATTGCAAGAGGGCTCTCAAGGAGATTTGTGCACCCAAGTACATAGCAGCATTTTCCAAGACAGCCAAGATGGGGAATTAAGAGTCCATTGATGGATGAAGGGATAAGCAAGATGTAGTGTACACATACCTGGAATATTATTCAGCCTTAAAGAGGAAAGAAATTCATACGTATGCTACACGCACGAACCTCAAGGACATTATGTTGACTGAAATAAGTCAGTCACAACAAGACAAATACTGTATTATTCAGCTTACACGAGGTACTGGGAGTAGTCAAACTCATTGAGACAGAAAATAGAATGATGGTTTCCAGGACCTTGGGGAGAGGGAAATGAGAATTTATTGTTTAATGGGTATAGAGTTTCAGTTTTATGAGATGAAAAGAATTAGGGAGATGGATGATGGGAATGGTTGCACAAAACTGCAAGTGTGTTTAACACGACTGAAGTGCACACTTAAAAATAGTTAAGAGGGTAAACCATGTATATTTTAGCACAATACAAAATTAGGGAAAAGGTTTTTTTATAATTAATTATTTTTTATTAAATCATAGCTTTGTACATTGACACATTTATGGGGTTCAGGGTACTGCTTCGATATACAATGTGAAATGCTTACGTTGAACCACGTAACACATCCATGACAATTATACTCATTTCTTAATAATTTTGAAATGTACCATTGCATCATGCACATTAGGTGAGGTCCCCCCAAATACCCTCCCTTCTCCCACTTCCCCTCTCCCCACCCCTCTCTCTCCTCTTCAGAGGAAAAAGTTTTTAATTAAAAAATAAAAGATACCAGTTTTCCTCAAATTTATCTATAGATTTATTGCAATCTCAGTAAAAATGCCAATAGGCTTCTTAGAAATAGAAATTGACAAAACATATTCTAAGACGTATAATAGTCAAAACAATTTAGAAAAAGAACAAAGTTGGGGGATTTGTATTATTCAATTTCAAGACTTCCTGTACAGACCCACCAATGAAGTATTAGTGTAAGAATAGACATATGGAAGAATGGAAAGGAGTGGAGGGTTCAAATGTAGACCCAAACACATAGAAGGTCAGGTGATATTCTACAAAGGGGGCCAGGTTTTCAAGGAGGAAAGGATGGTATTTTTAACAAATGGTCCTGGAACCGTTGATTATCTGACCATTCAATTCTTCTTACCTCACATCATACATAGAAATTAACTCAAAATGGATCATAGATCTTGTGGAGGTTAATATGTCTCACTTTGACTGGGTCATAGGTGTCCACGGATTTGTGAATCATTATTCTGTGTGTTTCTGGGAGGATGTTTGTGGATAAAATTAACATTTATCTTGGCAGACTGAACTCAAGCTGATTGTGCTCCTTACTATGGGTGGACCTCATATAAACAGTGGAAGGCCTGAATAAGACAAAAAAGCTGACACCTCCTTGAGTCGGAGAGTGTCTAATGGTCTTTGAGCTAGCACGTCAGCTTTTGGATTTGAGCAAAAAGTGCCTTTTCTAGGGTCTGGAGCCTACCGGCTTCAGACTAGAGCTGTATCATTGGCTCTCATTGTCAGGCTTCTGCACTCGGCTGGTACTACATACGCTGTTAGCTGTCCTGAGGCTCCAGCTTGTCAACTCACCCTGCAGATCTTGAGACTTGTTAGCTTCTATAATCATATGAGCCAATTCCCTATAATAAACCCCTTTCCATTTAGTGTATCTATATATGTGTAGCTCTATCTCTATATCGATCTATATCTTATTGGTTCTCTTTCTCTGCAGAACCCTCACTAGTAAAGATCTAAACTTTTGTTTACTGCAAGGCACTGTAGCAGATTGAGTAATGGCCTTCCCAGAGATGTCCACATCCTAATCCTGGAACCTACGAATATATTACCTTACATGGCAACAGAGACTTTGCAGATGTGATTAAATGAAGGATCCTGAGATAGGGACATTTTCCTGAATTATCCAAGTGGCCTCAAAGTAATTATGAGCATTCTTTTAAGGGGGAGGCAGGAAGGTCAGGGTCAGAATAGGAGATGTGATGACAGAAGCAGAGTTGGAGTGATGTGGGGCCACCAGCCAAGCAACCAGAAAGCCAATTGAAGCCGGAAAAGGCAAGGAAATACATTTCCCCAAGGGCCTCCAGAAAGAACACTGTCCTGCCAACAGCTTGATTTTAGCCCAGTGAAATTGACTTCTGACCTCCAGAACTATAAGATAGTATCATAAATTTGTGTTGATTTTAGTCACTAAATTAGTGGTGATTTGTCATAACATCAGTAAGAAAAAAATACAGACGCCATTAAGAAAATGAAAAATGAAGCAATGGACTGGAAGAAAATGTTCTACACCCTGCCCTCCCCCTACACACACACACAACTTATGCCAAGAATACATAAAGAAGTCCTACAGCTCAATAAAACAAACAACCCAGTCCAAAAAGTGGGCAAAAAGCTTTGAACAGACAAAAGAAGATATGCAAATGAGCGATAGCACATAAAAAGAAACAATGTCACTAATTATCAGGAAATGTAAATTAAAACCACAACAGGATTCTACCACTTGCACATTAGAATAGCTACAATCGAAAAGATGGCTAAGACCAAGTACCAGGGTGTCCAACCTGTGGCCTGTGGGCCACATGCAGATTATTTGAGGACTGTTTTGCCTATCTGTGACATCAGGTATTACAAAGTGTATGGGCAGACCTTTCCTTTGGCTCCTCAGCTTTCACTAGTGTTTGCATATTTAATGTATTGCCTAAGACAATTCTTACTCTTTCAGCGTGTAGCAGAAAAGAAAAGATGTTGGACACCCTGGATTCTAGACCAATTGAAATTTGCCTACAACGCTGGTGGGAATGCAAATGGTCAACCATTTGGGAAAATTGTTTATTAGTTTGTTACAAAATAAAGTGAAACAAACATTTACTATGCATCCCAGAAATTACACTTTTACGTGCCCAAGATAAATGACAATGTGTGCAAAGATTTGTACATAAATGTGTATAGAAAGTGTATTTGTAATGGCTAAAAACTAGAAACAGTCCCAGATGTCCACCAACCAATTGTATACATTATGGTGCAACAGAGTGGAATACTACTTAGTCATGAAAAGGACTGACCTACAGACACACATAACAACATGAATGAATCTCAGAAACATGCTAACCTGTTGGACACAGCAGAGTACGTATTCTCTGATTGCATTTATATAACACAGGAAAGCCCCTCTTACAATTGTGTCGCCTGGCTATTTTTTTGTTGCAGTTGTCGTTTTTAGCAGGCCCAGGCCAGGCTTAAACCCGCCAGCCTTGGTGTATGTGGCCAGCGCGCCCTACTCACTGAGCTACAGGCACTGTATTATTTTCCTGAAGGTTTTCATCACATTCATTTTAAAGCCTATGTTTGTGCTAGTGTCTGTGCTAATATCTGTGCCCTCGGTGGCTCTAATTTGTCCTTTGTGTGCCAAGAGATTTTATTGAATGCCAGATTTGCAGAGAATGGTTATATTAGACAATGTTACCTGATTCTGGAAGGCAGCTAGACCAGGGCAGACCACCTCAGTTCAATCAAGGACTAAGATGATTCAATGCTGGGTTTAGACTTTTTAAGGCTTGATTTACCTCTGATGTCCCTTACTTTTGGGGTGTAGCCTTCCAAAGATTCTAACAGAGAGCTTGAGATGGTTTTAAGTCTCCTTCCTCACTGTGCAG
Organism: Otolemur garnettii; assembly: GCF_000181295.1. Classification (NCBI taxonomy): domain Eukaryota; kingdom Metazoa; phylum Chordata; class Mammalia; order Primates; family Galagidae; genus Otolemur; species Otolemur garnettii. The sequence goes on from NW_003852415.1 coordinate 2,927,595, forward strand.
CTGTTTTGGAAGCTCTCTGATACCCTTCAACAGTTTTGTGTTTTATCCAGCTTTTCTACAGAAGTTATTCTTGGTGAGAAGGTTGATCAGAGCTGCTCTGTGAGAAGGAGAATATAGCCAATATTTTTTTTTACAATCTCTAGAACTGTCATTTAGGTTCTGACTCCAGACTAGAATTCAAACATTTTCTGAGTAATATTTATTAGATTTCTACTATGCTTCAGATACTACTTAGAGGTTGACGATATAGTAATGGAAAATACCCCCCAAATTGCAGTACATATGCTATTTATGTTTTAGTGGGAGAGACAGACAATTCGCAAAATATTTAAGTAAAACCTATAGTGTGTTAATGAAAAGCATTAGGGAATATAAATTAAGAAAAGAGAAGAGAAAATATTCAGGGTAGTGAGTTATAATTGTACATGGAATAGCCGGGTAAAGTCTCATACACGTAAAGACCCGAAGGAGATGGGTGAGCAGGTAATGCAGGTGTCTGGGGGAAGAGCATTCTGGGCAGATGGAACAGTACATGCCAAAGCCGCATGGCAGGGCACAGCCAATATGTTGAAGGTATAGCAAGGAGGCCCGTGTGGCTGAAGCAGAGGGGTGATGAGAGACTGGCAGAAGATGAGGTCAGAGAGGTAATAGAGGCAATCTACAGAGTTCACGGCAAGGACTTTAGGTCTTACTCTGAGCTGGAGCCCTTGGAGGGTTTGAAGCGTATCAGTGACATGCCTGTCTTCAATGTATGGTGAACAGAGAGAGAAGGGACAATGGCCGAAGCAAGGAGACTCATCGGGAGCAGTAATCTAGGTAGGAAAGGTATGTATGTAAAAGGGGAAGTGCTAAGATTGAATCAGATATGGGCCGAGAAGGAGGGGATTGAACTGGAAGGGAGGATGGATAAGAGGCAGGAATAGCAGAGAGATAGCAGAAGGTCAACTTGGGATATAATGTGAAATGGCTACTAGACATGCAAGTGGAATCAGATGACTGGATATAAAAGTAGGATATTTGAGGAAGAGAACTGGACTGGAAACATAAATTTGAGCCTCTGTGTACAGTTAGTATCCAAAATCATGACAACTGAATAGATCTCCAAGAGAATAAATGTGGATGGAGAAGAGATAAGACTCAGAGCTGATCCCCAGCCTCCTCCTCCTCCACTAGAGGTCCAGCAGGCCAGGAGAAACCAGCAGAGGAGTTTAGGAAAGACCACTGGGAGATGGGGCAGGAAAATGAGAAGGGGGTGGTATCCTTGAGGGAGTGACCACGTGTGTCAAGCGTGTTGCAGAGACCCAAATAGAAAGGGATGGGCAACTGACCACTGATGAGTGGCCATGGGGATCCTGCTGAGAGCCATTTAGTGTCATGGTAGAAAGGAAAGCCTGTTGTCTTTCCTTCCTGAGATCAAGAGAGATGGGCAGAAAGGAAGCTGGAGAGAAGGAGTATGGGCAATTCTTCCAAACTTTTCAATGAAATAGACAAGGAAGAGGTGTAGAAGCTTCCTTGGGGAAAGGTCAGAACTATTTTAAATTGGAGAAATAACATGTTTTCTGTGGTGACTGGAAGGGTAGGTGGCGGGGTGGAAATCAGTGATGCAAGAGAGAGAGGGGAGAATGACAGAGGCAATGACTTTGGGTGAGGGGAGGGTACTGGGATGCAGGACACACCATGGGGTCACCTCACTGGGAGCACGGACAGTTCAACAGAGGCCATGCAGCTGGAGCCGAAGCCTAGCCCAGGCCACATGTTTCCAAGAAGAGGCCTAGGCTTCTGACCAGTTTGTCTGGTGCCTTTATATCTTTCTTTCTTTCTTTCTTTCTTTTTTTTTTTTTTTT
>NW_003852415.1:2929479-2965110 GCF_000181295.1 Otolemur garnettii
GTCACAGTTCACAGCAACCTCCAACTCCTGGGCTTAGATTCTCTTGCCTGAGCCTCCCAGTAGCTGGGACTACAGGCACCTGCCACAACACCTGGCTATATTTTGGTTGCAGTTGTTATTGTTGTTTAGCTGGCCAGGGCTTTATATCTTTCTTAAATTTTCTAGCAGCTGACAGGGGAGAAATTGGTGCCAAGAGAAGGTGGCACCTTTAGAAACAGAGGAAGCAGGTGCCTTCTCTCCTGCCCCTTCTTATCCTTCAGTCCTGGAAACATCCAGGAAACCCCAGGCAGCTTGAGGGGAGTCAGTGTGGTTACAATTCAGCCTCACAGAACAGGCAGATACTTCAGCTCATTGCAGGGAGGGACACACACACCACTGCCTGGATTGAGGCTGTCATCCTCCACCAGGTCTCAGGCCAGAAATGTCACAGCTAAGAAGTTGGAGGAGTTTGAGCAGAATGGAGGGTTACCTGTGTCCCCATAAGCAAACGGCAGACCGAATTATGTCCTCGTGAAGACATTAATGAACTAACCTGCCACTGCCCGGTAAGCGCAAACACAGTCCTTACAGCCTGTTCTGCAGGTTCAAGGAAGTCCCAGCTCCCTGTCCTTCTAGGTGCTCCAAGGACACCTTGACCAGAGGGTCCATTCAGGCAAATATCAAGATTCCAGAGGCGGGATGCTTACAACCCTTACCGCCCCCCAGCAGCCAGTGTTTTCCAGAATTCATGTCTGGCTGGCTGTGGAATCATGAAGGGTTAGTCTTACGGCCTCACCCGAATAGTTTCTTAGACTCTGTGCATACAGGGAGAGAGAATGTTTCAAAACACTTGTCTTAATTTGGATTCCTCCATGAGCAGACCCTGAGACAAGACCTTTGGTAGAGCTATTTTGTTCAGGAGATGATTTTAGGAAGTGTAAGTGAGAAAGTCAAATAGGAAAAGGGGGAAAGATGAGCCAAGGAGAGTAAGGAGAGGGTTCATGCCATGGGCAGTTGGGCCTCAACCCATCTTGAACCCTCACAGACACCATGTGGAGCAAACCAAAGGACTAGGAGACTGGGTATTTATCCAGCGACTCAGGTCCCCACTGGCTGAGGACTGATCCTGAGATTACTACTCTCCAAGTTAAACCTGCTTTGGGCAGAGCAAGCTCCAAAGGTGGTAGAGAAAAGGGGGGGGGGGAGAGGAGAGGTCAAGGTGTTGAGAGGGGACACGGTCAGGCTGTTGGACATTGTCCCCCTCACATGCAGGTGAGCCCAGGTGCAGATGAGGGGCTCTGGGTCGGCATCCACACCAGCTTCTTATGTAGATCTGGAAGATTTCATGTGCAAACTCATTCCTCACATCACAAGGAGAGTTCACAGGCCACAAATTTACCAATAAAAATCCGTTTCTGACATTCACCCTTCTACTTAGCCAAGTCCTGCTCATTGGTTTAGACACAAACAGGAGATACTCTGACTATGGGCCTCCTGACTTGTCACCCAGCCTCACTTTGCACTGGGAATTTTTTTTTTGAGACAGAGTCTCACTCTGTCCTCCTGAGTGCCATGCCATGGCATCGTAGCTCACAGCAACCTCAAACTCCAGCCTCCTGAGTAGCTGGACTACAGTGCCTACCACCACACCCAGCTAGTTTTTCTATTTTTCAGAAGAGACCAGGTCTCATGCTTGCTCAGGTTGGTCTGGAACTCCTGAGCTCAAGGGATCCACTCACCTGGGCCTCCCAGAGTGCTGGGATTACTGGGGTGAGCCAGCCACCATGCCCAGCCTGCACTGTGCATTCTTGATTAAAATATCAGCAGCAGCCCCTGCATGACAGCTTAACCCAAGTGGCGCACACAGAATATCACCCTTGTGTGCCGAGGTTATTTTAAGGTAAATTACAGACACTAGCAGGTGGGCTCTCTGCCGTGGTGACCATGAGCTGATCTATGAATGACAAGAAGGAACCCGGCAAGGTTGAGCATTTTAGGCACAGGAACCAACTCCTGTCACCTCCTCCCCCGCCCCACTTCTTCTTCTTCAGACATCCCAGGGCCTTTTATACTTTTTGTATATTTATCTGGAAAATGATACTTACTTCCCTCTATGCCTGGCGAATCTCCTCTTCAGCCTTCACAGCACAAATATCTCACCTCCTCATAAACTCTCTTTATCAATTCCAGCTGGGTTGTCTGATCTCCCGAGGCACTTGGTCCCCCCTCTGCCTTAGTATTTATGACGCTGGGTTATAGTTTGTCTTTTTTGTGTTCTTTTTATGTTTTGGGGTTTTGTTCGTTTGTTTGTTTTGAGACAGAGTCTCACTCTGTCACCCTGGGTAGAGTGCCTTGGCATCATAGCTCACAACCCTCAAACTCTTGGGCTTGGGTGATCCTCTTGCCTCAGCTACTTAATTCCCTCTATGTCTGGCAATCTCCTCTACAAGCCTTCAAAGCTCAGTGCCAGTAGCTGGGACTACAGGTGCCCACCACAATGCTCAGTTATTTTTTAGAGATGGGGTCTCGCTCTTGCTCAGGCTGGTTTTGAACTCCTGAGCTTGAGCAGTCCACCCACCTCAGCCTCCCAGAGTGCTAGGATTACAGGCGTGAGCCACCGCACCTGGCCAGTGTTTGCTTTCTGAAAAACAGTGACAGTGGTTTGGTCACCTCTGTCGGCCTGGGCCTTGGCCCAATGCTTGGCTCATAGCAGGTGCTCAGCAAACATGTGTTCAAGGCACGCCATCGGCAGGCTGGCCACAGAAGGGGAGTTAGGATAATGGACCACCGTTAACTCCTCTTCTTGAATCATTTCTACCAAATCCTCACACCCCCAGCCCAAAGCCTCCTCCTGGAAGTACGGGAAGGGAAATGCTACCATCTGAAAGGGAGGCTTTCCTCTGCCGGCTGAGCGCAAAGACAGGCCTTTCAGAATATGCTATAGGGGAGGTTCTGCCCTCTCATTCTGTTGTTTAATATGTAACTTGTCACCTTTCCTGAATGTCAATTTCTTTTATTTTCCTGTAACATTTCACCTTGCTTGGTCTCCTTGGTTACAATGTGCAGTCCCAGGTCAGAGCTGCCACACGCCTACCCACCTCTGCTCCATGTTGACTAAGGCTCTGGCCCCTGGGCCTGGGCCTCAGAGCTAATCTAGACTTCTGAGATCTGCCAGCCACTCCCGCATATATCTCCTCTCTTAGTCTGCAGATTCTCTCAGGGTGGCATCTGACGCTTGTTCATCTGTGTCCTCGGCTTCCAGCACTGCGTCCGCAGTGGAATCTCAGTGGTGATCTTCTACCATGCCCGCTGGAGGCATGCACGAATGTTTAACCTTCAAACAACAAGCTTTCAAAAGAGGATTAACAGAAGATATTTGTATACAAGGAATATGCTAATTAAAATTAGTTTTATTTATTCATTCACACAAACTCAGCAAGAACTCCATTTGGCTGCTATTAATGTTGGGTGTGATTTACTATAAGTACTAGAAATGTAAAAAATGTGTTTCTTTTAAAAGGAAAGCCACAGTTCCTTCTGGTTTTCCCTCGTCCCTCCCCCCCATTTGTCTGAATTAGTGAGGCTTTACTTTAGTTCAGGTCTTTTCCTGTGACTCACAAGCTGGTTGTGCAGTAATTTAATTACCTCTGAATCTACTGAAGGCAAATACCAAACCATCTACAGGGAAAGGTTATGGAGTTCCAAGTTATTTATTAAGTAAGCCTTGTGCAGTCCTCGAGGCAGTGATGGTGACCCCCTCCCCCCACCCCGACTTGTCAGTGCTGGGAGGGAAGAGCCATTAGAAAAGTCTGTGTGAGTTTGGCCAGCAGAAGGGCGGCACAGTGCTTCCGTGACAGCAAACCAAGACAGAAGGCCATCGAGCCCGTCCCAGACTTCTAGGGTTCTTCCCTGAGGAACACAGATTAATAAACATAAAACCGCCTTCTTTTCCTTCCAGGACAAAGTTGCCACTTTTGTTGAGACGATTGTAGGGCAAGATGTAGGTCTGGAGCTGGACTAACTTAGTTCCTATCCCAGGTCTGCCTCCTGCAAGGTGGGGCTGTTACAGGACCTCCCAGTGCTTCGGCTTCCTCATCTGGGAAGTGGCAGTGATAATGTATACGTGTGTCTCCACTCATAGGGCTGCTGTGAGGAACAGATGAGTTAATACATGGGAAGGGCTTAGAACAGTGCCCGGCACAGAACAAGTGGTCAGGTACAAAAGGAGCTCCCCAAGAGACTCACTCCTGCAGCCTGGGATTCAGAGAGAGGACGGGCTTCCCTGCTGCCACGTGTCCCTTGGCCGTTTCCTCACTCCTGTCCAACCTGCCTGGGGCTACTGTGACTTAACTAATGAAACATCATTTTATAGAGTGCAGGCTATTTTCCTAGCTTAAAGACTAAACATTTATTTTGGAGGTAGGATTTGCAGGTAAGGGGGAATGATGCAAATTTATTACAGAGAGAAATGCAGTAACGGCAAGTGTGACGTGGAATTCCCGCCACTGGCGCTATTCTCTCAATGCTTGCATCTTAGGGCTCTTAACCTGCGGGATTTCAGGGCTTTTCTACTAATTTACATTCAGTTTACATCAATTGTAATGAACGGAACCGCCATATTTAGCAGCACCCCCACCCCCATACCTCAATTAGAAGGCTTTGGGGTGCAGCCAGCAGGAAGGTAATAGAAAGGCAATGGCGACTTAAGTGATAGAAAGATCCATCTTCTCCTGTAACAAGAAGTAAGTGGTTCCAGGTGGGTTGCCCGGCTCGGTGGGTCCCAGGGCATCACAAACCCACACCTTTTCCATTCGTGCTCTGCCATCTTCTGCACCTTGACTTTTCCTCTCCAAGTTTCTTTTTCATGCTTGCAGAATGGCTTCTGTGGCTCTTCTCCTTCATCTAGCTCTCCTTTTATCATGGAGGAAAATAGTGCCCAGCCTTCCCCTTCACCCCCAGCACACTCCCCCTGGAGTCTCAGCATCTGATGCTCGGAGACCCCTGTCAGGGAGGCTGGGGAAACAACTGGCACTTTCAGCCTCTGCGGTGTGGATGGGCCCAGCAGCCAGAAAAGACCAGGAGAAGGCGCCTGGTGCTGCCGAACTTGCTCAAGCTTGTCTTCTGCCATTTTCGCTGATGTTTCCTTTTCTAAGAGTCTCTTCCAACTCAAATACTAACTAGTGCCTGGTTTCTTTTTTCACTGAAGAAGGTCTGGACCTTCCTAAGTCAGTTCTTTTTATGGAACTGCAGCCTACACCTGCCTAGATTGTGATCTGCACGATGTTCGAAAGTTCATATGGACTCCGTATGGATGGTGCATGACCTCCTCATCCATTCCTCACTTACCCCAATGGCTCTCTTACCTCACTCTTCACCCTCTTACTCTACATTTCCTAATTAGTTAGCTTTCACTCACTCAATGGACAAACACAATTGATAGTGGGATGGAGGATGACATAAACAAGAAAAAAGCAAGTCTTCATTCTCCAGGGGCTACATCCCAGGAATAGAGACTGACACATGAACAAATACTTACAACACAGTGTGGTAAATGTTCTAGTACAGTATGTCACACAATCCTTCAGGGGATCAGAGGAGGGAGTGGCTGATATAGGAAAAGGCTCAAGAAAAGGTGATGCTGGAGCTGGGTTATGAAGGACAACTGTATGTTCTAGGCAGAGGGATGAAGGACAATGTGATGATGTAGAGGAAAAGTATTCATGTGGTAGGGCACAGTGAATGATGTGACCAAGAGCATAGAGCCACGCAAAGGAACTGGATTGTATCCCATAGAAAATGGAGAGAGCCGTTGGCGATGTTAAATGAGAAAATGTGTTCAATTAAATCTTAAATCAAACAATCCTTAGCTCATGGCTCACCTCACAGTCAAAGTGAAAAATTGATAGCCTTTCCTCTAAGATCAGAAACAAGGTAAGGATGTTCACTCTCAACACTTCTATTCCCTGTAACTAGCAATCCTAGCCAGAGCAATTAGTTAAGTAAAAGAAATAAAGGGCATCAAAATCAGAAAAGGAGAAGTAAAATTATCTCTTTTGGTAGATGACATAGTAAGTCCCCCCAAATGTGTTAGAACTAATGAATACAGTAAAGTTGCAGGATACAAAATCAACATACAAAAATCAATTAAATTTCTATACACTAATGATGGAAAGCAATTCCATTCACAATAGCTTCAAAAAGAATGCTTTGCAATAAACTTAACCAAGGAGGTAAAGGACTTATACATTGAACACTGCAAATTACTAATAAAAGAAATTAAAGACACAAATGGAGAGCCATCCTGTGCTCAGATATCAGAAAACTTAGCTCTGCTAAAATGCCCATATACCCAAAGCAATCTACAGACTCATTGCAATCCCTATGAAAAATTTCAATGGCATTTTTTATAGAAATAGGAAAAATAATCCTAAAATGCGTATGAAACCACAAAAGACTCCTTATAGCCAAAGTAATCTTGAGCAAGAAGAACAAAGTTGGAGACATAGCACTTCTTGATTTCAAAATATACTATAAATAGTAATTAAAACAGTATGGCACTGGCATAAAAACAGATGTATAGACCAATGGTATAGACTAGATAGCTGAGAAATAAACCTACACATGTATGGTCAACTGATCTTTGACAAGGGTGCCAAGAATATGCAATGGGGAAATAGTGTTAAAAAAGTGTATATCCACATGCTAAATAATTAAATTGGATTCTTATCTGACTCCACACAGAAAAACTTAACTCAAAGTGGATTAAATATTTAATCTTAAGACCAGGAACTATAAAACTGGAAGAGAACAGAGGGGAAAAGCTTGACAATAATTTCTTGGATATGACATGAAAAGCAAAGGTAAGTAGGACTGTATCAAACTAAAAATCTGCACAGCACAGGAAACAATTAGCAGAATGAAAGGTAACCTATAGACTGGGTGAAAAAAATTACAAACCATGTATCTGATAAGGGAGTAATCAAAATATTCTAAATATGTAAGTGACTACTACACCTCACCAATAACAAAGCCTGATCAAAAAAATGGGCGAAGTACTTGAATAGATGATTCCCTAAAGAAGACATGCAGTAGCCAAAAGGCATACCAAAAGATGCTCAGCATTTGTAGTCATCAAGGAAACGCAAATCCAAGTCACAATGAGATATCACCTCACAGTCTGTTAGGATGGATGTTATTTGAAAAAAAAAAAGTTGGAAAACTTGTTTTGGATGTAGAGAAATTGGAATCCTTGTGCATTGTTGGCTCAGCCACTGTGGAAAACAGTATGACAGTTCCTCAAAAATTAACAATAGAATATGATCCAGCAATGTCACTTTGGGGTATAGATCTCAAAAAAATTGTAATCAGAATCTCAAAGAAGTATTCACACTTTCATGTTAATGATAGTATATTATTCACAATAGCCAAGCTATGGAAACAACCTAAATGTTCATCAACAGATGAGTGGATAGAAAAAATATGATGTCTATATACAGTGAAAAATTATCCAGCCTCAAAAAAGAAGGAAATGGCATCATAAGCAACAAAATGGACTGAACCCGAAGGGCATTATGCTACTCGAAGTCAACCATTCACAAAAAGACAAATACTGTGTAATTCTATTTATAAGATGTATCCCCCCAAATAGTCAAACTTAAGAAATAGGAAGTGGAATGGTAGTTGTCAGGGGCTGGAGGGAGGGAGAAATGAGGAGTTGCTGTTTCAATAGGTATAAAGCTTCGGTTGTGCTCTATGAATCAAGATGATAGGTTCTAGAGACCTATGGTTAATGACACTGTATTGTGTACTTGAACATTTGTTAAGAGAGTAGATACTATGTTATGTGTTCTTATCACAGTAAAACTGAAACAAGAATGTAATGTCCTGGGTGGTTGTGTGAAAAAGCAGAGCTAGAACAAGCGATCAGGAGGCCCTATCTATGGCCCAGGGAAGAGTTGATGAGAGTCTACCATAAAGCAAGGTCAAGGGGTAGGAAGGAGGGAATGAAGTTCAAGTTTGACCATATCCTGGTGATTAGACATGATGGCTACTAGAAGGGGAGGGAGAAGGAGGAGTCAAGGATGACTTGAGGGCTTCCAGTTTGGGAGTGAGCTGGATAGTGGGGCCGTGAGTTAAGGGGGAGCAGGGACAGAAGAGTATGTTTCTAGAAGAAGATGCTAAGTTCGGCTCTGAGCATGCTGAGGTTGGTGCAATTACTTGGTTACCGTGTACACACGCAGAGGGAAGACTTTGATAAGAATCTAAAGGTAAAAGCCATGCTCCAGGGCAATGGAGGGAAATAGACTGAAAGGAAGGCAGGATCCAATAGCATGTAATTCTGTTTTGTTTTGAGTTTAGGATGGAGGAGACTTTAAGGCATGTGGACAAGTTTTATGGAAGGGGTCATTGGAAAAGATCAATGATGGGTGAGAGAGAGGAGGAGTTAATAGGACACAGAGCTGGAGAGGGACTAGCAGCAAAGTCCAGATGGAGCTGTCATCCTGGGGCAGGAGGAAGAGCAAAAACTTATCTAAGATAAAAGGCAGGGGGCTGCCATCAATCTCTTTATCCCCGAATCCCCAGAGATTTGTTTTGATATGGCAAATCCATGTTCCTGAGAGTTCTGGACAATTTCTACTTTAAAATTTGACTACCCGTATCATTTTCTTTTGGGGAGATAACAGCACCCTGATTTTCTTTGGGGTAATCACTTTTCCCCCCTTGTGTGTATATAGTCTTGGTTAGCTATTGCCCTCCCCCAACTCCTCACCATCCTGGTCTCAATCCAAGTGCCTGGGGGAGTCATGTGACCCAGCTGAGCCAATCAGTGTCTTTTCTGGGGTCTTTGGCTTAGAGCAGAGTGGGGCAGAGTTAGGCAGTTGATGGGGCCCAAGTTGGGCTGGTGACTGTGTCCCAAAGAATCTGTCCACCAAGTTCTGTTCTCAGACACCCAAAGCAATCCTAGTTTCCTCATCTTTCCTTTGGTTTTTGTGAGTTATCTGATCTAATTTCAATAAATCTATTTCTGCTTAAGTTGGTCAGTCAGTTTCTGTTGCTTTTGACCATATTATGTGAATAATAACCCCCCAAAATATAATAAATAATTAATAAACAGCTTGTTCATTCCTGCCCAGGATTGTACAAGTATCTTCAACCTTCCCATTTTATAGAGCAGGTTTGAGATCAGGCAACCCTAATTTATAAGAAAATAAGATGTAAGGCCTGGGAAGAAATGCCAGTGTCCAGGCCAGCATGAGCTCTGGCCACATCCAACTTTGAGACTTTCCCTAAACTCTTAGTCCTTCTCTTTCTCCTGCTCCTTGCCTCTCTTTGCTTGTTTGAACTCCCATCCTGAAAGAAAGGACTAGGAGATCTAACTCTTCCCTAAGGTTCCATCCACCCACAGGGGCATCTCCCATGAGTCATTGGGTTCTGAGGTCCTTTTCTAGCTCAGCCAGAGGCAGGGACACAAATCCACAGCAGAGATGCCCTGAGCTCAGGAAACAGCCCACAGAGTGCACCCAGTCAGCAGGAGCCCGTTCCTGTGTCCCACACTGCTTTCCAGCTTTTTTCTTGGTGGAAGTCCTATTCCTTTGGTTCAGTAACACCACAAGGAAGTGCCATTATGTGGCCCTCAATTGGGTGGGTGTGGGGCCATAGCAGAAGAGCTAACAGGACAGACTTTCAAGATAGGCAGAGGTGGGTTCAAATCCTAGCTATATCATTTGCCCAGTGTGTGACCTTGGGCAAGTCACCTGACCACTCTGACTGCCAGTTTCCAAGACGATGAACAGGGAAAGTACCCCCTGCCTATCAGAGTCATTTTAAGGAGTAAATGGGGCACTATAGATCAGGTGCTTCACACAGACCTTTGCACACTAGGGTGTGCTCAGGGAATAAGAGCAGTCACTTCCATCATTACTGCTTTGTTCGTAGCCTGAGACAAATACACAAAAGAAGATGAGATACATATTAAAGGGGGGTGAGATTCACAGTCAAGACCCCTGTGGGCAGGGAGTGGACAGGTAGGATGTCTCTCTTGAACTGGACTACAAAGAATGAATAGAAATTAAGAGAGAGGGAAGGCAGTGGTGACAGGAATGCACCCAGTAAGGACAGCTTGTTCATGGGACACCAGGCAAGCTGGCTGAGCAGTAGGACAAGTCCATTGGGGTGAGAAAGTAGAGAAAATGGGGAGAGGGAGTATGGGCCTGGGTCCTTGATTTGTTGACCTAGGTCTCCTGACTTTAGGTATCCTAAAGGAAGGATACTCCCCTTCCTTTAGGAAGAATACAGTATCCCCACCTCCCCCAGGGGATTGTAGGCATGTGGCAAACTGTTGGGCCTGGTGAGATCCTAGTGGAGAGGCCATCTGCCTCCACCAGGGAGCGGGTCTTTTCTTTAGTGGGAGCACTTTCCAGGGCCCTGACCTTCCAGGGCCATCCTTCAGAGGGTTCAGACCGCCCTTCCTGCCTCTTCCTCCCATGCAGGATTTCACCAGGGTTGAACCATGTCACCCGCACTCACCATGCCTGCAGAATGGCCTCTGCAAAGGCTGAGCCCAGCAGCCTCTCCAGCTCATCTTCACCCTTGGGTTTCAAGCCAGCGTGCCCACGACAGCTGCTCACCAGTCTCCTGTGTCCCAGCGGGGGATGATTAATGGCCTACCCACACCAATGTGTTGTATTTAGGTCTATCCCCGAGCAGATAGATTTTTCTTTCCAGATAAAGTGAATGCGGGCCCTTCCTGGGCTGCGGGTCCCTGCCCACCCCTCCTTGTCGGCAGTCTGTGTTAGGGAACTCTGAAAGGTAATGAATTGATAAGACAGTGGGGGAGGGGATGGCTGTACCTTCAGTGGCCCCTGTAAACAATGTAAAGTCACCTTGATGTTGTGGGACTAATGACACTGGAGGAAGCCAAATGGAGTCCAGAGGCGCCGAGCCACTGGAGGAGCCTGTCAAGGGCCACCTCCGTCTGCCTGTCTTTTCTGTGTGGTGACGCACACTCAGCTCTGTCCCATACCAGGTGCAGGACTCCTGAGCTTTCAGATGCTCCCCCTGTGGAAGGGGATCTTAGGGTTTGAACCATGTCTCCCAAGATGACACCGAAGTCCTAAGCCTCAGTACCTGTGACTGTCACCTTATTTGGAAATAGAGTCTTTTCAGTCTTTATCAAGCTAAGATAAAGTCATTAGTGTGGGGCCTAATTTAATGACCATGTCCTCACAAGAAGAGGAAAGTTAGACACAAAGACAGGCACATAGGGATAATGCTGTGTGCAGCTTAGGGCAGAGATTGGGGTGATGCTTCTACACTCCAGGAATGCCCCAAACTTCCAGGAAACCTCACAAGCAAGAGAGAGGCCTGGGACAGGTTCTCCCTGACAGCCCTGCTGACATCTTGACCCTGAACTTCTAGCTTCTAGAACAAGGAGCCAATATATTTCTGGGGGGTTTTTTGTTGTTGTTGTTTGTTTTGTTTTTTTGAGATAGAGTCTCAAGCTGTCACCCTGGGTAGAGTGTTATGACATCACAGCTCACAGCAAACTCCAACTCCTGGGCTTAAGTGATTCTTTTGCCTCAGCTTCCCAAGTAGCTGGGACTACCAGGACCCACCACAATGCCCAGCTTTTTTTTTATTGGTTATAGTTGTCATCATTGTTGTTTGGTGGGCCCAGGCTGGGTTCGAACCTGCCAGCTCCGGTGTATGTGGCTGGCACCCTAGCCACTTGAGCTACAAGGTGCTAAGCCTATATTTCCATTATTTTAAACCACCCTGACAAACTAACCCAAGGGACTAATGATCCTTCCTGTGGGTATGTGGTGAGACTGTGACAAGGCAACCCCTGTGAAGCAGCTAGTACCCAGCAGGCGTGCACACATAGTCCTTGAATTCCAAGCCAGGAGGCTCCCCCACAGACACAGAGGTAAGGAACTGGGGTGGAGGTAGGCAGAGGGCCAGGCAGACCACATACAATAAAAAGTGCTGCCAAACGGTCAGCCCCTTTCTACAGAATAGACACATTGGGTTAAAAGTTTAGGGGGGGCCACCTGCTGTATGTTCTGTTGCTATGAAATGTTCAGAGTCAGCAAATCCACAGATTTAGAAGGCAGATTAGTAGTTGCAGTGGCTGGGGTTTCCAAAATTCCCATGTTAAACACATAACAAATTTCTTGTGTTTAAGCCACCCTGTCTGTAGTATTTGTTTTGTGACGGCAGCCCTGCAGACTTATATAGGAGGGAGGGGAGGGTGGTGGCTTGATATGCATGGGGTCTCTGTGGGCGTGATGAAAATGTTCTGGAACTAGATAGCATCACAGACAGTCATGCAACCCTGTGATTGTACTCAACGTCACTCAGTTGTGTACTTGAAAATGGTGACTTTTCTCATGTGCAGAATCTTAACAAATTGTTCTCACAGAAGTAGAGAGTAATGTAGTGGTTACCAGAAGCTGGGGAGAGGTTGGTCACAGGGTCACAGCTAGAAAGGAGAATCAGTTCCGGGGTGTTAGCGCAGGGAAGGATTATTACGGAATATGTAACAGTGTTGCATGGTGGCAGTCCCCAACATTTTTGGCACCAGTTTCACAGAAGACAATTTTTCCACAGACAAGGGCAGCGGGAATTAGGTTCTTATAGGGAGCACACAGCCTAGGTCCCTCACATGCGCAGCGTATAGTAATGCTGCCCCCTGATCTGACAGGAGGCGGAGCTCAGGCAGTGATGGGAGCGATGGGGAGCAGCAGATGAAACTCTGCTCTTGCTTTCCCACCACTCACCTGCTGTGTAGCCAGAATCCTAACATGCCACAGACTGGTCCTGGTCCTCAGCCTGGGTGTTGGGAAGCACAATTGTATAGTATACATATTTCAAAATAGGCAGGGGACAGAATTCTGAGTGGTCTTATCACAAAGAAACAAAGAAATGCCTGAGATGATGGAATAGGTATCTGAGCTGGTGAATAAGTTAAGTATCAAATGAATATGTACAATTATTATGAGTTAATTAAAAATTAAATGATGAATTTTATGAGATGTGAATTGTACACAGTTAAGAAAAAATATATATTGGACACTCAGAAAAAAGTTAAGGAGGGAAAGCTCAAGAAATCCCGGAAGAGTGGGAATCACCTTTGAAGGAGGCAGTAGAGTGCATAAGTTTATGGAGGAATCTTAGATTAATTAATCAGGGTTGCAGGGATAGTTGGGTTGCTTTTTTAAAAAGCCATGTTCTGGTCAACTGCTAATGGTGGGCTCGGGGTAGAGTGTTCAACTGTCCTGGGACACCACAAAGTGGTGTGTCCTTAAGGTGTGCTCAAGGTGGGCAGAGCATCTCTGGGGAAAAGGGGTAGGGCAGTGGAGGGCAGGATGAGTGTGTTATGAACTTGGCTCTTGGGTGGTAGGCGCAGGCAGGAGAGAAATTCAGGATCTTCTGGGCCTTCTTATTCTTTTATCCATCCGCTTTTGGGCTCATACTCTAAAACTCCACAAGTCCCCACGGTCTTTTCTTCCTGACCTCTGGCCAGGCTTTGCACTGGGTAGAGCCCTATAGGTACTCTAGCTTTTAGGGAGGAACCAAGCTTGAGTGACATGGCTAAGGCGGGCAGGACCATCTCCAGAGGTCCATTATTAGCACGTGAGGCTAAGAAAGACACTCAGAGTGTTACAGTGGACATTCAGTGTGCTAGGCACTACTCTAAGCATTCCTTTGTGTTAAGTCATTATGTCCTTGTGACAGTTTTAGGAGGCAGACACTTGGCATTCTACGTTGCAGGTGAGAAAATTAAAGCACAGGTAAATTAAGGGATTTCATCAGTTTCCCAATAAGTAGGTGTCCCAGTCCAGAATTTGTACCGTAACCACCAAGTCAGATTGGCCCAGGGGGTGTCTGTGTGTGTGTCTGTTCCAAATGGTGCCGAGGGCCTGGCCCTTGAAAGGGGAGAGATTCTAGGATGAGAAAGTGAAGCCATTGAGAGCCTCCTGAAAGCAAAGGCCTGTGGTCTCCTCTGATGACAGCCTGCCTTTCAACAGCCTGCCTCCTGTGTGAGTAGAGAGATTCTGCTTATTATTTAGTATAAGCTGTCCCCAGTAGACCCTTGACTGGGGCAGTCTTGAGTGGGTGGACACCGAGGTTAGGCTCAGTCCAGAGAGTTGAGCCAGAGACTGTGGGATGACTCTGAAGTGGGCAAAGAGATAAAACCAAAACCAAAGGCTTCCTAAAAGAGGATGCCTTGAGGAAGAGTGGCTGAGCCTGGGCATGGAGCCTGGGCTCCAGATAGGGCATGGAGCCGGTGGCTGTGGAAGCCCTCAGAGAGGTGCTGTGCTTTCTGGCTGAGATCAGTGGTAGTTCAGTGAGAATCCAAATGGGCACAGCTGGGCAAGTTGAGGAGAAAGCACATCAGGAAGGGAAGTCTTTGGTCTGCATGAGAAGAGAAAGGCTTTCCCCTGGGAGGGAGCCTGGTGGTGAATGTGCATTCAAGTGGCTGTAACCTTAGTCACCAGAACGGACTCTCTAAGTCCTGTCTCTGCAGACTTATCTGCCTTCCCAGCAACCCAGCTTGCAGAAAACCCTGCGTATGGGCAGGCCTGATTGGAGGGGAGTGGTGGATGGTCAACCACTGGCCATGCTGACTGGGTACCCAGAACCACAGTGGTTCTCAGACAAAACTATGGGTTAAGATCTGGCTAGCCAGACTTTGTCTGTCTGAAGTTCTACTCCCAGTTCTTTTTTTTTTTTGAGATGGAGCCTCAAGCTATCCCCACTGGGTAGAGTGCCATGGCATCACGCTCACAGCAACCTCCAACTCCTGGGCTCAAGCGAGTCTCCTGCCTCAGCCTCCCAAGTAGCTGGGACTCACAGCAAACTCCAACTCCTGGGCTCAAGCGAGTCTCCTGCCTCAGCCTCCCAAGTAGCTGGGACTACAGGCACCCGCCACAAAGCCTGGCCATTTTTTGGTTGCAGCCATCATTGTTGTTTGGCGGGCCTGGGCTGGGGATTCGAACCTGCCACCTTAGCTGTATGTGGCTGGCGCCTTAGCTGCTTGAGCCACAGGCGCCGAGCCTACTCCCAGTTCTTGAGCTTCCTAAGGGCAGCTTCCTAAGGTTCATAATACAGACATTTCTGGAAAATGTCTTGGTCCAAAGGAGTGACTCAAATGGTAGTGTCTTAGTATCATTCATTCAGTCACTCATTCATTCAATCAGTCAATCAATCCGTAGTCTTGGTATGTGCCAGGTATTGTGGTGGCACCGGATGCAGTGGTGAGTAAGATAAACACATGGTATTACCCTCTTGGAGCGTATATTACCATGGCAGGCTCCTGGTGGAAATAATTTCAGGTTCTATGTATTAGAAGGCTTTTAATTTCAATAGCTTAGGATCCGTTCCATCCTCATAGTTCCTGTTAACCTGGAGAGCAAGGAATTAGATCTAACATGAAAAGGAAGTTTAATTTCATTTTTTAAAACTTGGGAATCAGGAAGTTTTAAGGATTAGAGAGTGCCCATCCCTAAGTGCGTAGAAGAGGCTGGTCTCATGACCATGCTTGAAGGGGATATTCTGTCAATATTAGCATGTGCAAGTAACTCAGAAAACAAGGCTGGTGACTGTGGGATCAGAGCAGGTGGCTCTCCAGAGGCAGACCAGAGTCCCCAGGTTGGTTTGTGCTCACCTGGTTAATTGTTGGACTTGTATCATGATTCTTCCATCTTCTGGAAACTTTGCCTCTTGGCCCAGCTCTCAGAGCTGCCCTGGCCTATCCCAGGGATGTGGCCCAACTTGAAGAAACTGGAGCAGGTAATGTTTCTTAGAGACCTTTCAGTTTCCTAAAGAATGCGCTCATTTTGTCAAAAAGAAAACTTTTCAGATGACTTGATTGCCTAAGGAAATCTTTCTGGAAAAAACAGAGACACCAGCAACTCCACCCTCTGAGCCTCAACTTTGGGCAGTTCTTTGGGAACGCCATCTCCTGGCCTTCTCAATGGCCCGGCCTCCCCAGCACCTGCACTTTCTCCTTCACCCCCCAGGAGGCCCTGCACGCCCCCCAAAGAAGCTTGCTTGGCTCCTGAGCCGGGGAGGCTGTGCTCCCTCTCTGCCTCCTGATTTGGCAGGAGGAATGGAAACTTTCGTGGAAAGCACTTGAGCTGACGAATGCTCCCAAGTCAGGACTTTGACTCCAGCCCTGACAGGGCTACAGGCTCGGGATGGGGGGGGGGGCCTCTCCTTCTGGAGGTCAAGACCTCTTGCCCCGGCTCCGCCCTCTCCCTCCCTGCCGACCATCAATCACCAGCTCTCCGTGACCCCAGCACCGCCACAGAAGTCATTGTCTTTCACGCACACCCCCTTTTCTTGCCCTCCCCCCAGTTCCTCCTCCCCTTTATTATATATTTTTCTTCCTCTCTCTCCTATGCCCATCAGTGGCTGTGGAGTCTGCATGGGGCTCGGTGAACTTGAAAGTCTAGAGCTTGCTGTTTTGTTTAAGACCTGGTTATGGTTGTGGGTATTTTTTTTTTTTTTTTGTCAGCTGCCTGTTATATCAATCACGGAGTCGGGATCTATTTATAGGTTGGGAGTACTGTGTCCTTAGTCACAAAGAGACACAGACAGGGGACTGTCAGCTGGTGCTGGAGGAGCGGAGCAGTTATCAGCAACTGGAAACACCTGAGGGGTAGAGCATTCCACCCCAGCCCGTCCTCCGCAGCCCAAGCATGTGAGTAACCAACTTCTCCCTGCTCTCCTCCCCAGACTCTGCCCTGTACCTTTCTGTCCTTTCTCCCACACCTTCTCTCTCCCTCCCTCTCTCTCTCTCTCTCTCTCTCTCTCTCAATGGATAAAAATATCTCCTCATGTGTGTTCTCTCATCCTGGTTTTCCGCACTCTAAAGCATCCCTGCATGGCCAGCCGAGAGGAAAATATTGTCTTTCTCAGCCTATCTTGGGAAGGTCAGAGGGTCTCGGCATGGCTGGGTGGGACGTTGACACGGACTCATTTAGAATCAGTAGGTTCCCTTTTATTTTTATTTGTTTTCACGGAGTGAAAGTAAGTACATCAAAAGGGCAAGGGAAAGTTTACATGAAGCTCAGCGGGGTGCTTGCGTCTCCCAGCGAGAAAACTTTTATTTGTTGGCAGCTTTAGCAGTTTGGAGCTGGGGAAGGTTACGGAGGGGAAGACCCAGTTCCCACAGGACAGGTGACCATGGAGGGCCCCGGGTAGACCTGGGCTCACCCTGGGAGCTTCCAGGTTCAGGAAGAGTCACTACAGTCCCCATGCCAGTTTTCTTTAGCATCTCAAAGAAAATGACTTTTTCTCCCCCCTCGGCAGAGCGAGTTTGCTTTGAGTTGAGAGCTACTGATTAGTCTTGCCGTACAGGCTGCGGGGGGCTCCCTCACTTGGTGTGTTTTCCTAATCCTGAAAGAGGTCCTTGGGTGGGGGAGGAAGAGACTCAGGGAGGATGAAGCCAGGTATGGAGGGCTGCCGAGTGCAGGGCTCTGCATCCTTCATGAAGAGAGAAACTTAATAGCCTGGTTCTTGTCAAAGCCGTGCTTGTTTCAGATAATTCAAACAGTGTGTGGGCTCTGCCTGCCCATCAGTGGCTCTGGAGATGGCTCTCCCGGGCCACTGTCTTGTGCCCAGAGGGCTTACCTGCCACAAGCTTCCTGTGGAACATTTGGGACTTTAGTTTCCAGATAATGGGTAATATCCAAAATCTTGCATTTAGGGAGACTTGCTCTATAGTATTTACAAAGGAATAGTAGACCTACATTTTGGGGAAAAAAATATGATGATGCTTAATGTACACTATGCACAATCTTTACATGCACCTCATTCATTTCACCAGGGAGGTCTTTTTACTTATACCATGGTTAACACATACCATGGTATGAGGACTGCTTCTTGATTTGTTTGGGAAAATAATATCCTAACAAAGAAACCACTTTTTCAACCATGTAAATGCAATAAACAAAGAAGTCTGAGTCATTTTTTATTACAAGCAAAATAGTTTTAGCAGGAAATCTAACGTGATGGAAGTTAAGTAATATAGATACATACATATAGCTTAGAGAGGCTATTTGATCTCATTTTTTATTCTGGCTTTTATGAAATCATAACTTTGCTTGGTTCTTTATTTTTATTTGCATTCTACTTAGGGCTACTAATGTCTTAAATCCATTCATTCATTATTTTGGAGGGGGTCTGGGGATCGGGAAGAAGTAAGATAGAAGGTAAAGTTCCCATGGTCAGAAATAAGACCGCATTCATCTGTGGAGAAATTCATGTGTGGTATGGAGTTTGGGGTAGACAGGGGCAAAGGTCACCATGTAAGACCTAGTGTATGGATGGTAAAGTCTATGGAACATAAGAAATTTTAAAAAAAAGTAAAAAAAACTAACAAGAGCCAGGAATTAAAGAATACACATGTAGCATTATTTTATTTTTCTCATTTCAAGAGACTCTGTTTTGATAAACACATCCTGCTAAGGTTTTCCCACAAAAAAAGCTGACGTGGGATTTGGTGGGTTATTGTTAATTAAAGCTCAAGTGAATCAAGTGATTGAGACATTGCATTCAGAAATCAGAGCAGTCCGCTGTTGGCAGAGCTGAACTTCTAGGACTTTCAGGTCTCACTGGCTTTTGAGAGAAAGTGTGGCTTTTTTAAAACCTTTTAGTACAAGAGCAAATCCTTCCCTCTACTCCCTAACATGCCCAGTGGAGGCTGCTTGGCCCACTCTCATGATTAAATGCAGTGGGAGAGAGTCCTGCATTCCTGAACAAGTTCTGGGTTCTCATTAGCCATAATGGTAGAGAGAGAGGAGTATTTGTTGGAACATTTAAGTCAGAACTACCCTTTCCTGAGGCTACTTGTTAGAGACGTTTAGGTGGGGTGGAGGCTTGTTTAGCAGTGTGAGAGAGGGGCCTGGCTTTCATTCTCAAGTTCGGGATGCGGTTTGTCCCCATTGGGCTTAGTACTAGAGAAGCAGTTGGGGGAAACTTCAGTACATTTGCATAAGGCAGACTCTGATTACTTAGTTTCTGCTTCAATAACGATTAATTTTATGTGGTTCAAGCTCCCATCAAATTCATTTTTTTCCCAAACTGATTTCTTAAATGCAATTGGTCACGGGGCTGTCTGTGACTTCATGTCTGCAAAATCTAACCCATTCCATCCTTGTCATTGCTTATTTCTCTGAATGTAAACAAGCACTTGGGCTGTGTGCAGGCACTGTGGTTTTATGTGTCCCCCCCCTCCCTGGAGCACATAGAAATCCAGTCCTGACCTCCTCCCAAATTGGGGCCACAGGGGCCATCGAGCAGGTGCTTTGGAAGACAGCAGGCTCAGGTGCTGGACCATCAATCTCCAGGAAGAAGGAATTGGAATTGCAGATACCTGGAAAGTGCTCCCCTAATTCAAACCATTTTACGTAGTTGAGGTCTCTCCAAATACCCCATAAATTAAAAATGGCAACTGGCAGGATTTTTAAACCAAAGACCACACACAGCACTTTCCCTATCACTTCTCTTCTACAGTGTATCTGTCTATCTTTCTCTTATCTCTATTTTTACATTTCATTATCCTCCCTCCCTTTCTCCCCCTCCCCCTTCTCGCCTTTCTTGAAAACACATTTCTATCTGGCACAGAAAATAAACTCAGATTGTGGGTAGTTATGTTAATCTAATTCAATCCTCAGCGGGTTAAGAGTGAAATTCTAATAGTGGAGCTGTTGAGGGCTTTTTTGTTAATGGCTTGGGGATTACATTGAGTTAAAGGCTCATTTCCTAATCAAACAGAGAGGGAGAGAGTGACTCCGAATATTTATGAGTCTCCCAGTGAGAGTTTAAACATTCAACTCCAAAAGCAGGGTTTCTGCAGGAGGAAAGAGTTAAAACCCCTCAGGGCTGCTGAGGAAAAAAAAAATTAAACCAGTTAAGCCATCAGCATTTTCAGGCTGCTGTACAACTTCTGTGCCTGGTAAAGTGGAAGGTGACTAGGGGAGAAGGGATCATCTCACAAAGCGAAAATGGAAGCTGGTGGAAGCTCTGAAGCTGGAGTCAGGTGGTGGGTTCAGAAATAAGTCTCCCCCACCCCGGTAGCAGACACAGTCCCTGTTCACCAAGGGCCTGGAAGAGCCTTGTGCCTTCAGCTCCCCAAATCACTTCTCCTCCAGTCTGGAGCTGAGAGCTGTGAGACAGGAGTATGGCTCAATCTGCCAGCAGCCAGAGGGTCCCCTTGTGGCCTAGTGGGGCTGGGTTACAGATTCCCTGCACTCTGGTCCTGCCCCTGAAATGCCAAGGGCTCCCTAGTCCCCTTTGTAAGTCAATTAACATCTCCCCAGGGCCCTGCTCCCGCTTTGGTCTGTGATTGGGTCTCCCCCAGTCCCTTGGTCCTCCTGGTGACTCTCTTCACATGAGCACCATCACTGTGCCCAGGCAGGTGGAGACTCTGATTTCCAGCCAGAGAAAGCAAGGGGCAACTTGATCAAGGTCAAGCAATGTCAAAGCCAAGCTGAGGTCGGGATCCAAGTCTGGTCAAGTGTCTGGCCTCTCGCTCCCCTCATTCTCTGGAGGATAGCAGAGGAGAGGGGAGGGTCAGAGCCACCTGGCTGGGCCAGGGGTCCTTCAGCTTGGAAAGGAAGGGCAGGAACCCCTGACGCAGGGGGCTCTGAATGCTCTGTGAACACTTATCCTTTTTTCCCTGCCACCGACCAAGTGAGCAGTTTCTACTTCTTTCATTTGGGCTTTTCCCCTGTTTCATGAGGTCAGCACAGGCGCCAGGCAGCCAGCTTTCTTTCTAAAGGACCTTGGGCTTTTTGCTTCTGGGTACTTGGGCACTGTCCTTTTTCTTAGCGCTTCCTGCTCGCCAGCCTGGGAGTCGTGTATGTGCCCTTTCATGTCCAGGCGGCATTTACTCTGTGAACCCTTCTCCCTCTTGTTGGGGCTTTCAGGGTCCCCGACTTGTCTCCTCCATCATTGCGTTCACCCCTGTGGCGTGCTCCTTTGTTTCCCTGAGTCTGCCTCATCCCACCCACCGGGAGCTCCCCCAGAACAGGCTGTCTGCTTCATTCCGCTTTGTTAGTCTGGCTTTCCTGCCCTCTTCCCGAACATGCCCCTCCACAGACAGTATAGAGCTGGGGTTACGAACACCCCTGAGTCAGACAGCAAGGGTTCAAATACTGGCACCACCCTTCCTCAGCTGCCAGACTGGAGCTATTGAAGACCTCATGACCTCACTTTTCCCATCTGCAAACTGGGATAACAATGGAGCCAACCTCATGGGGGTGTTGGGTAGATGAAATGCACACACTGATGTGCCTTCCTTTGCTCAGCACGAGCGCTCACTTCTGCACACATCATATCACACCACTCAAGACAGGCTCCCGCACATACTCCCTCTTGGGGGCTGTTTCCCCCCTAAATGTTGGCCAAGCAGAATTCTGTGTTAGCAAGACGTCCAGCTTCATCCTCCAGTGGCTGTTCCATTAGGAAACCCTCTAACCTGAAAGAAAGTCAGGGCTTGAAACCACTGGGGGAGAGCAGAGGATGTACACTGGGCGTTGGGCAGCATTCCCTCAGTCAGAGGAAGCCCCACTCTCTCTCTGCTCCCTCAACCCTCACTCACGTGCCAGTGAACAGTTTTTGTCCTTGGGTCTCCCAGGCACTCCTGCACCCCTCTCCACCCCACATCCTTGGAGGGCAGTTTGGGCTCCCCCCAGAGCTGTCCAAGCCTGTCCCAGCTGTGAAGCCACAAGGCTGAGTGTATAGGGCAGCAGGCAACTTCTGTGTCCTCCCTCGCAACATGATCACTTGACAAATGAATCCAGGATCAAAGGGGCCAGCACTGGATTTCCTGAGAGCAGTGTCCTCTTGTGGGCCCCGAGGCCTGACATCCACAGGACCCCTCATGTGTCTCTGGGCAGAGACTTGCTGTCTATGCTCTGAGGCTGTGAGCTCTCCTCCTTTTCTGTCCCCCTGAGAAATCATCTGCTTCCAGAATGTGTATCACAGTGCCACCCAAACTTACAAAGTGTCCCTTATTCTCCCTCCTCTCTACTCCTACCAGCTGTAGGTACCGGTGCTCATCGTGGCAGTCACTGGCTCCCTTTTTGCCTCCTTCCTGTTCACCCTTGAATCCCCCAGTGCCCAGTGCAGTGCAGAGTGGATAAGCTCTCCTTTTAAGGGGGCACCGCCGAGCCTTAATCACAGGGGAGAGAGCGAAGCTGTGAATGTCCACCTGCCTTAACCTCTGCACCAGCTCATGACCTGTAGATCACGTCCTTGCCCTAGTCCTTCTCCCTTCCTTGTCCCTCCTTCCTGCTTTCATGTTTTGAACTGTCCAGGAAAAAAAAAAAAAGAAGTGTCTTTTATTCATATGTGCACAAATCTTCCCAGGAATTTTATTCTGTTCAGTAAAGCAGCTTTGTCTAAGTCGATGTCAAATTTAATTGCTAAACTGGTATCTCTCCTGTGAATATTTCCCTCATTTGTCATGCTCTCTCCTCTCCCCTTTCCGAGCTCTACCTGCTTCGTCTGGCTGTTCAAACTCTGCAGACCCCCCCGTGCTCCTCCTCTTGCTTTAACCGCTCTGGTCCCGGGTGGTACACATGAGAGGGAGACCTTCCTTCTGAAGTTTTCCAAAGTGTCTGCTTCCATTAGCACAGACAAGGCTTTTGAAAGATGTCAAGTTAGGAACATCATTTTAGGTCCTGGATTCTTCCCAGAATGATATTTCTGCTCTCGTTTGGAAGACAGAAGATAAAAACTCAGGCTGCTGAGGGTTAAATGATAGCAATAAAAGTCTAGGCATCTCTTGGGGACTAGTAGCTGGCTGAGACGATTGATTAGCTGGGCTTAGTGGGCTTTCTAGCAATATTCAGGAGTGAAATTATTGCTGATGAGGCTGTGGGTGTGTGTATATGTATGCATGTGTGTGTGCATGTTTTAGGGTTTATGGCAATAAACGGGCAAGATAAGATATGAGAAAGAAACGTCAGGGATTGTTTGCTCCTAAGTCAGTCTCAGGAAGGGACCTATCACCCCACGTGTATCTGAGGTTGCATTAAAATTATAGACTTTGTATGCAAGCATATCAGCTGGAAGAGTCAGAATGAAGAGTACGTAGGGCCTCTCCGTACATTTTCTTTGCTACTCTCTGTGAATCTGTAAGTATTTTGAAATAAAAAGTTAAATGAAGTCAACAGGAAAGAGCCTCAGTGTTGAGGGCTGTTTCCATCCGCAGGCTTTGGTGGTCGGACGGACAGTCTGGTGGAAGGAGGCAGGCACCAGGTTGTCCAGCCCAGTTCCAACCCCAAGATCACTGGTAATTAAGGGGCTCCTGCTCTCTGGGCCTCAGTTCCCTTAATCACAAAATGAGACACTGCAAGAGATTTCCCTCCAGCTGTAAAAGTTTACATTTTTAGAAAAGTTGGTGATGGTGAATCTGGTACATTGTGCTCCTAGCATTACCAATAGGATGCACCAGCCAGCTGTGTCCCTTTCATCCAAGGCCTTGGGCCCAGATGTGGCTTCGTTTTACCATTATTTTCTTTAGCTTATTATCTATCCTTACTCATGCACATCTAGAGGATTAGTAGAAAACTGGTTAGGACCAAACAAGTATCCAAGCTCTGTGTTTTGAATTTTGGTTTCAGTTTATAGAGACCCTAAGTTGCATCTAGGGGAAGCCCAACGCCGGGGCACTTTCAGTTTGCTGAAAGTCCTTTGGCAGCATCAGAAAAGAGGAGCTGGGATTTGGAGGGGAGCTGCCAAAGGGGTGGCCTCTGAAAATCCTTAACTCCCCTGTACTCTTAAAATCCTTAACTCCTTCACCTGCTGAGGGGGGCTGATACCTGCTGTGAGTATCTTAGAGTATTGTCATGAAGCTAAAATAAAAATAAGAGGATGAACATTTCTTCAAAATGGAAGTGCTTACCAGTGTTAGATGAAATTGTCCCCCTGCATGGTGACCTCCATGAAGCAGTTTGCGTGAGAAACAGCCTTTAGAGCCAACCTATTGGACCTTATCCACCTTGCACCAGCTGTGAGCTCGGGCAGATTTCCCAGCCTCTCTACTTCACACTGCTTCCTCATCTGTGAAATGGGTGTGTTGAGAACACCTTCCTCATCAAGTTGTTGGGAGAATTAAAGGAGATGCATGCAAAATCCCGGGAAAAGCGCCTGCTACAAAGTAAACTCCCAAAGCCATTGTCATGGAGGATGCCCACAACCTTTTGGCTGTTGTAAACATTTTGTAGGGCCCCATGCTGAAGGAGCCAGGAGGGAAGAGACTATCAAAGTCCTTACATTCTTCCCAAAGTCCCCGTAGACAGCTTACAACTGCTACAGTACAGGTGGTTTAAAATATACCCTCGCCCTCTGCAGTTCCCTGCCAAGGGGACCCCACTTCCACAGCCAGTAACCAAGTGAGGGTCCTCCCATGGCCTGGCAGGGGTTTAGGGTGACCTGGCGAAGCCTTTCACCCCACATGGAAATCTGCTTATAGCCGTGGCTGCTGCAGTTCCAGATGTGAAGGCAGGAAACGGTTTACGTGGGTTGTCCTGTGTGCACAGGCATTTGG
This sequence comes from Otolemur garnettii, assembly GCF_000181295.1. Classification (NCBI taxonomy): domain Eukaryota; kingdom Metazoa; phylum Chordata; class Mammalia; order Primates; family Galagidae; genus Otolemur; species Otolemur garnettii. Next base: position 2,954,027 of record NW_003852415.1, read on the forward strand.
AGCCACTGGGGTATGGCTTCTGCACAGATCATTCCTCTTCCTCACACAGCATAACTGGGGGCCGGGCCAGGGAGGGGTGCTTGTTTCCATAGATGCCTCCAAAGGAGCCGATTTGTATAAATCAAGGGACTTGCAGAACTGACGTCACATTCTCAGGGGAAAATCCCTCATCCAGACTCGTGACCAGCCTGGGTGTTTGTGTGCACGGGTGCACCTTAGGGGTACCGTGGTCAGCCATCCATGACTCTCTTCCTTCCCCGTGGTGGGCTTAGAGTAATCTTGAAGGAACGTGTAATTAGTATTTACTCTAGGGCACTCATGGAGAACACCCTCATGGAATGCCTCCAGTTAATTCTGCCTTGAGAAGCCCATATGCTGTTGCTCCTTTGGAAACCATGGGGATCCAGCACCACTTTTAGTCCAGGGAAAAAAGACCACAGGATGGATATTAGTCCCTGCAAGCTCTGGCTGTGCTGTTGGGTAACAGAACCACGGTGATGGCTTCCTTTTCATGCGAGATCTTCATTCAGGTCCCTGCCCTTGAGATAGAAGCTTCAAAACAGAGCCCACTGTCAACCTAAGGAAGAGTCTTGGTGGATTTGGGCAGTCAGCAGCATGGATAAGGGAAGGGGGTGAGAAAATTCCTAGAGACAGGATGATATCATTTATTTAAAGTTTTAAAACATTAAAAAGATGCCACACGTTGCTTAGGGATTGGACCTAAGACGTGCACGGGAATGAGAAACCCCAACTTCAGGAGCGGAGGGGCGTGTGCTTATTAGAGTCGTCTCCACACCCAGCTGCCAGGCACACAGGTTCACTTTGGCTTCCTCAGGCTCCTCCTTTGCTCTCTTTCCCCACTTATTTTTGGAACGAATTTGCCTAATCATTTAAGGCGGGAGGGGAATGAGGGCAGAGAGAGGGCAAGTGGCTGCATTATTATTATACCTGTGGAATCTATTTGCTAAAAATAACAGAAATATTACCTTGCAATATGAAACTCTATTGATGTCATTAGACACTGTTGTGGAAGTTGCCAAACTCTTTATGGAAATAACTGATTTTGTATTTGCTTATTGAGCAAGCATTTAGATTAGCTTTCAGAAGCCACTGCCTGATGGCTTTGTGCAAGCCACTTCATCTGTCTGTGCCTCTGTTTCTGTAAAAGGAATGGGTGAATCAGATGATCTCCAAGCACTCTTCTGGGTCCAGCCCTGCACCTTTCCTGTGCCCCTCCTGGGCAGTGATCACCTTGAATCGCAGCTGTGTGTATGTCTGTTTCCCCACCCAAGTTAAGTGCTCTGTGGGCAGGAAGTGGTGGTTCTATCTCCCATCTCCCAGTGCCTGGATGTGACAGGTGCCCCACACTCTCCAAATGTACTAATGAAAGAAATGACACAAATAGCTGCCAACCCCTCCAACCTTGTATCGACTTGGCTATTTCCAGAAATGCTGCAGGCCTGGCTGGTTGTACCCCAACCTTCACTTTTTTCTCCCAAGCCCTCCTTCACTGGTCTGGGTGGCGGTTCTTGGCTTTGTGGTGTGAACTGGAGAATCTTTTAGAAATAATACTTAAATCGAGCTTTCTAAAACAAACCCCCTTAGAAATACCTTTTAGCAATGAGATTTCCCGACCACCATGCTTATTTTTCTCCATGACCGTTCTTACTGTCTGTTTCTGTTTTTTTCCCCTCTCTCTGTCAGACTCTATTAATTTAAAAATATGACATTTGGAGACTTGCTAAATAAAGAGACCTCAGAGCACAAAGTATCCCTTATCCATTTTCTGGGTCCCCATGTGCTTCCTTGTAAAGAGTTTTTTCTTCTTTTTACTAAATGGCCTTGATTTTATCATTAATCGCTGCATGACAATTCCTTTTCTGTGTCTAACTTAGTTCTCAAATATTCTCCCCCAAGTCCTTAACTCTATTGGTCTCTGTGCCCCTTTTCATTCCTGTCTTTGCCATTTTATAAAACTTAAAATGTGATTTCTTTATATGTCAGACCCTTGATCTCAGCTCTTCCTTAGTCTTCACCCAAATTTCCCAGAAGAATGGCTCTTACATTTGGACTCTCACAGTTCAGGTGGTCTTGGGTCTCTGTCATTTCCATACTGAGCCTGGAGTCATGCTTTGTTCTCTGTCCCCTACAACCTCATCGGTTCTTTAGCCAGCAGTTTTCACATTGGGGATGAACCACATTACGAATTTAAAAAGCCTTATAAATTCTTCAGTATCTCTTTCCTCCTCCATCTTGTGTAAGATTCTACCTTTTTTTTTTCCTTGACAGGAATCTCTTCCCATGTTAACTGTACCGTTACCTGATAACCAATCCTGACGTTTCCTCCCTTTATGCCTCTCCTGTTTCCTCCCGTGGTTGTGGAATGCTTGCCTGGTTTCTTGACTTCTTCAGGGATCTCCCCTCTGCAATTACTCTTCTGTGTGTGAGAGAAGGGAAAAGGTATATTTTGAGGGCCCGCTATATGCTAGAAACTTCTTGATGTTTATTATACTTTCCTTCAAACAACTACATGAGGTAGATGTTATGATTATTTCCATTTCACAGAAGAGGAAACTGAGGCACTGAGGTTAAAAGTCTTGCTTAAGTTTTCCTAGGTAGCAAGTAGCACCATCTAATGTCAATTTCCACAATATACTACAGGGCTGAGTGCAAAGAGACAGCCAACACAAACCATGGGAACACCCCTTTGGGGCCATTGACGTCTACACTAAACTTGGTCCAACATTTTCACAGTTTTAGTGTTTTATTTATTTTCTTTGAAGAGTGTTCAGCATCCCCCTTCCTGGACCCATAGGAGAGAGAGACCCTGAAATCCTAGCTTTGGTTCCCCAAGTCCCTTTTTTAATATTATGACAGATGCTTCCGTTAGGTAAGCCCTCTGTTAGTCATCCTTAGCGCTCCTTTGGAAATGCTTTCTCATAAATCATGTTTTAAAAATCTCCGCAGAAGAGCTGGTAACCATATCGGTGGAGTGCGGACCTAATCTGCAGATTTAGACTTTAAAAATGCCCATGTTGGTGGCACTGTGGCTCAAAGGAGTAGGGCGCTGGCCCCATATGCCGGAGGTGGCGGGTTCAAACCCAGCCCTGGCAAAAAAAAAAACAAAACAAAAAAACACTGTAAAAATGCCCGTGTTGTAGGGCACTCTGTCAGAAAGCATGTCCCCATTTTCTCCTGCTTGATCATGTCCACACCTTCCTGGCCCTGTCCCACTTCCGACCGTGTATCCTCCCTTCTGTCCCCCTGCATTTCACGTTTTGTGGTTTCCCCACCATACTCTTTCCACGTGTCATCTTTCTGGAGTCTTAAAACTTGTAGTTCCTTGATTCTCCTGCCAGCCCCATCATCCTAACTCCTTGGGACACATATGTGTCCTTCCCTTTCTGTGGGCCGTCTCAACCTCAGTCCACACCCAGATTTTCTTATTAAAGGAGCAAGGTGAGGGAGGAGGGGCCTCTTGTCAATGCCAGGGTCTCTGGCAGCTGGACTCCTTGCCCACTCTCCTGTGACCTTTATCTCCTCTGGCTCCGCCCACCTTGGCTCTCAGGATGCTAATCACATTCCCCAGGAGAGTAATAATATCTCCCCACCTTGGATACAGTCCAGCATGCGCTCACCACTGGGGACAAAGTGTTTATCCTCTCTCCGTCCGTGACCTTCCGTGGACACGGGTTCATCAGGTTTCTGCTTTTCCTCTGGCTTTGCTTTCTCTCCAGGGGCCCTACAGCCTGCAATCTCCCTCCCCAGTACAGCAGGTGGGGGCACCGGGAATGCTAATGGATGTTTAGTAGTCCCTGATGTGATTTCCAATGGTTAGCACTTCCTCCTCTTCCCTAAGCCACAGTGTCACATGGAAAACCTGAGATCGTTGAAAGTACTGAGACAGCCCAGTGGAGAGGTTTTTGTGTCCGGAGTCCTCTCACTTTCCTCAGGGACTTTCCCCCTTACTGTGTCTGGCATCCTTACAATCCTGGAGCTTTGGTTTCTCTCTTCATAGGGAGACACTCAATTCTCCTGTCACAGAATGGAGGTGTGTCCGGTGTGACCGTGGTTGCTCTTGGTGGAGGCCACTGAGTCCCCAGCTACAGGGTAAACTGCAGGATCTCTTCCTGAGTGGCAGGAAGCCAGGCTCCCATTTTCCAGATCAGAATGACCCAAAGGAACCAGCAACACTTCTCCCTGAACCCTGGGCCCATCACAGACTCAGAGGCTGGGGTTTCCCCAGACAGGTGCACCTGCTGCTAATAGTTGCCTCTTCATCTGACAGGGATGTGAGCATCTCTGCTGAGTGGTACTTGCCATCCCCTGGTTTGTTAGTTCTGTTGTCACTCTGGCTGTTTGGGGAAGACTCCTGAGAGGTAGGGAAGGAGACTGGCTTAGGTCAGAAGAAGCAAGGCCCAAAACGGGTATTCTGGGTTCTGGGCAGTGGCTGCATTGGAGGAGTGCTCTCTGGGAAACCTTTAAGGGAGTAAGAGAGAAAGACGGGGTAGGAAGAAGCTATGGGGAGATGTGGTTCAGCCTGGTCCACAGGGTGCTCAAGAGTGTAATGATGGTACAGAGTTGTCCCACTTTGCGGCAAGGAGGTTGGCCATTTCTACCCCTGAATCAATCCATCATTGGCTGAGAGTTGCCTGGGGTTGAGAGAGTTATCTCTCAGGCTCAGCTGGACCAAGAGGTATTGAGTCAAGGGCAATTGTCAGGAGAGGCTATGGCTGCTAGCAGCTGGGGATGGAAGTATCACTGGGCAAAGGGATCTGAGTGGAGCATGGACTGGGTCTAATGCAGAGAGATCAGATGAGAGGCACACTGGTATGGGCTGCGTTCCAGTGTTCCCTGTTAGCCCCACTAGAATTTGACAATGAGCTTCCATCACGTTCCAGATTGGAGCCCACATAGAGCACCAGGACCCAGGACATTGAGGATTCCAGGCTATAAAGACAGGATTCTGAAGATGATCAGTGTCTGGAGCTTGAGTTGCACCTCTCTCTCTGCTGGTTTAGGTTCTGCAGAGGCAAAGGAAGGCAGTCACTTACCCCTGCATACTTTCACTGTGGGGAGCTGGAAACAGCAAGAAATAGTCTCTTCCTCTTCTAAGAAGAACTTCAGCTCCAGTTCCTTTCAACGGAATTAAGAACTCACTACAATTGCCTTCCTACAGGGGAGTCTTTTGGCCTTTGATTTGCCTTCAGCAAAAGGCCAGGATGGGGGTGTTGTAGGCGTTACCTATTAGCAAGCAGCTTTCACTATAAATGCTCCATCCCTGGCACTTCATGGGAAAAATACAAAAAGATAAGTTTTTATTTTTTTGCAGTTTAAAACATAAAATTAGGGCAGGGGTTGGGGAAGAAAGGGCGGGGTTGCCTTTTTGCTTTAACTGGCTATATAGTCTGTGTGGCTGCCTCAAGGACAAGGCAGGGGATGTGTAAGGCAGGCGAGTACTTGGGGAAGGGACTTGCATTGCTGCAGGGCCACTTCTAGAGTGCTGGGTGAAGTCCTTTGTGCACCATTGCACCTGATCTTCACAGCAAATCCTCTAAGTGGACAGCATCTCCAATTTATATCTGAGGGGACAGAGGCTCCCAGAAGAGCCAACTTGAGGGGATTGCAGACTCAGGAAATGGTAGAGACAAGTTTCAGGCTCAAGCCTGGCTGATTCTCTAGCTCACGTTATTTCATCATTAAACCACTGGGGCCTGAATTTCTAATCCTGGGAATACCAGAGTAAGGATAGGCAGGGCTGGGTAGGTCCATAGGGACATGCTGGCCTGTGACTCTAGGTTGACCAGCTCATCTTATTCCCCTAGGGCTTGAAGCTTCTCCCTGCTTGAGCTCCTCTGTCCTCCCCACACCTACTTCTCGCCATCCACATCCATATGGCATTTCTACAGGCTGGAGCCCCTAACCCCTAGCCCTGTGTGAAACCACATTTTCTCTATGTTTATTTCAAAATATTCCTTCCCTGAAACTTCCCTAGTGATATAAAGGCCAAGAGTAAAGTACCCACATTCCTCACGACCAGCATCTGTCGCTGCCGCTCCCACAGAATCCACACACCAAGAGAACACCACCGATCACATCCCTTCCCGTGGGCACACGTGATCACTCTGTGTGCCAGCCTGGGTGCCCATGCCTACTCCGAGCTTCTTTGTACACCCACCGAATGTCACTCCCAGGGCTGTCTTCAACACCTACTCTGTGCTCTGCACTGCCAGGCCTAGAAGGGAAATTCAAGATGAAATCATGTTCCTGTGTTGAAGGAACCACCACATGGACACAAGAACCTGATGGCCTTACCCCAGCGTAGGGGATGGCAAAAGTCCAGACTTTGGATGTGGGCAAACCTGGGTTCAAATTCTGGCTGGTCAGCCTCTTAGCTTTATGGTCCCTGGCAAGTTAATTGGCCTGTTGGCACTTTAGTTTTCTCATCTGTGCAAAGGGATAATAAAATCCAGTCGCACAGGGTTGTTGTAAGGATCAAGTGAGATGAAGCAGGAGGAAGCCCTGGCTCCTCTGTGGCTAAAGTTCATGGACAATGAGTGCTGAAAGGTGGTTGTGAACACAAAAGAATCAGATGGTGGAAGTTCTGTTGGTAGCAAGGTAGCAAAAATCCTACTAAAGGTATGACCACTAAGTTCACAAACTCATCCTAGAAAAAGTGCTACATACCTCATTGCTGAATGTCACTACTGTCATCTTCAAAGTACTCCCCTTGGGAAGCTTTGCACTCATGCCAGTACCTAGTCCACCCTTCCAAGCAATTTTGGAACTCTTTTTCTGTATTATCCTTGATTATTTGTATTATCAAGATATCTTCCTTTCAATGTTTCCTTTGTCTTTGAGTAAGAAAAAAAAAATAATAAGGGGTCAGATCAGGTGAGGAGGGAGGTGTTCCAATATAGTTATTTGTTTACTGGCTAAAAACTCCCTCACAGACAGTGCCGTGTGAGCTGGTGCATTGTCGTGATGCAAGAGCCACACCTTTCTCATGCCAAGATTTTCCATTAAGATTTTCCTAACTGTTTCTCTATGGATGTTTGCTTGGTCTGCTATGCTTATCATAGTCAGCTAATGATTTTGATGCACAGTTTGGTGAATTTTTGCAATGTTTTTGTTAGTTCTGCTCGTCACTGGCCACTTTGACCTCTTCTCATCAGTGACACTTTCTCTCCCCTGAGAAAAACATTTAATCCACTTGTACACTGCCATTTTCTTCATGGCATTATCCCCATAAACTTAGACAACACGTTCCTGATTTCACTTCCACTCTTGCCAAGTTTAACAAGAAATTTGCAAACATTTGTTTGTTGCTCTAATTCTAGCTCTTATGTTCTGTGAGCATACAAAATAATGAACTCAGTCAGCAAGGCACTGCTACATGTCAACACAAACATAACTATGAGACACTGATATAACAAGGTTGAAACCTTACTGAGCTGTTTGTACAGCACAGCCAATGTAAGGACATGGTGGCAAGTTGAAGAACTTATTGTCCGATCTTGCAATCTAAAAGTTGGCAACTCAAGAATTTGATTGCGGAAACAGGAAGAGGGTAGGAATGGGGTGCCACATGATTCCCTGCTCCTCCTCTACTGTCAGGACCCAGTCACACTTTTGAAGGCCACACAGCTTTCTTCTCTGGCTGTGCCTTGCACAGAGAAGGGAAGAAAGCACCCTTCCTGCCAGCTGCTTTTTCCAGCCCTGGCATATTCATGTCCCTGGGTGTAGGGAGGGCTCCAGGGTAGACAGGCCACCATCTGCTGGAGCCATCCTGCCTGGGCTCAGCACATATAGCCTCCAGGACCCTATCCCTAGCTTTTTGGCAACTGCCTGGGCTGGGGAGTTCAGGCCTGGGCTGAGTGACCTCACAGCTGTGCCTTCCTTCCCCTTGGGGCTCTGTCTCTTGCAGGGGCCTTCCTGGCTACTGGGCAGAGGGCCACTGTCCTTCACTACCAGCAGCTCATGTTGCCCGGCCTGTGCTGGGAGCTGGCAACAGTTCTCAACCAACAGGCCAGTGCCTCTTACATCTTAGCTGCCTGTGTTCTCCACCAGGGTCCTGGACCCCTAGGGGAGTGGCTGAGCAGTTGGCCTCCACCTTCTGGGACTTTGCCAGCTTCTCCATTTCTCTCTGACAAGTCTGGAAACTCCTCAGAAAGAGTTCATGCTCACATGAGTCCAAGGGAAAATTGGGCAAATGTCTCAGAAAAGAGCCACTTGTTAAATTCTATGAAAGGGTATTAACATTAAGTGAGGTAGTGGATTTTCTAAGTTCATTCACTGGAGAAGAATATAGCTGGTGATGAGGATGAGGATGAGGATGTTGAGGAGGAGGAAGATGGTCCCCAAACTGAACGCATGCTATGAATCAGGCCCTGTGCTTGGTGCTCTACTCCTGTCCCTGTCTATGTCCAACAACCCAAGGAGGTTGGTGCTGCAGTGTCTCCCCATTTTACAGATGAGAAGGATGAGGCCCAGAGGAGTTAAACAGCCAGCCTAAGGCCCGCAGCTGTTGAATGGCAGCACTAGGATCTGAACCAGCTTCTTCTCTATGCTTTCCATCGCTTTCTTGTCCTGCTCCTCCATGCTGTGTGATACTTCCTAGAATTTACAGATTCAGCTGTAAAGGAGACTCCAGATAATTAAGGGGTGCTTCCCCACTTTGTAGGTGGTTAGAGTACCCTCCGTACAGTGCTTGTGCCAGTATAGAACCTTTGTGAGGGTCTCATCTTCTGAGGCGAGTTGTAGAATTTCTGAAACACTGCATTTTAGCAAATGCTCTGCTGTGGGAGAGATGCACTCGTGTGTTTTAGAAAGCTCAGGTGCAGGAGGATAGAGGAGAGAGAGGAAACAGCTGGAGTTGGCCTACAAGTGAGGTGTGCTGGGCAGGAGGCCACATGAACCCTGAGTTAGGATCCCGGGCCACCATCTTCTGGAGGACTCCCAGTGACACCCCAAACTCATGCACAAGTGCTGCAGGCAAACTTGCAAAGTGTGTGTGTGTGCCCTGGTGCCTGTGTGTACATGCCAGTGCTCCTCCATGGCCAGAGGCTCACCTGGCTTTCTCCAAGCCTCCATGGTGCCACACCCACCTCCATCTGCCTCCTGCCCTTCCACTGCCCTTGAGTCCCCTGTGCCAGCTCTGCTGAAATACCCTGCTTTCCTGAATAAGGGCCCGGCTGGGTGGCACCCCAGGTCTTGGCTCACTCAGACTCCTTTATGACTCTTCTAGACTCTCCCCACCTCTCAGACACTCACCCTCAAGCCTTGTCTTGCAGAAGCCTGGCCCCTGCTCTGACCCACATGTTCTCCGTGCCCTTCCACAGGCACAAACTGTGGTGTCTGTCTCCCTCCAGGGCTGAGATGTCTTGGGCCAGGTACTGTGTTTCAAATATTCACAAGAATGCCCCAAAGAGCTCCGTGTGTGTGTGTGTGTGTGTGTGTGTGTGTGTGTGTCTAATTCTCAGTGCATAGGATAGTTACTCAATGTATTTTTGCAGAGTCCTGTTCAGATAGGGAGCTGGGCCTGAAAAGTCAGATGAGCAGATGAGCTCTCAGCACAGTAACGGAGGTAAGAGGAGGGGATGGTTCATCAGCCAGGATTTTATGGTATGTAGGAAAAAGCAACTGGGTCCCTGTTTGGCCACCACACATCACTAACTCCAGTGTCAAATAGGATTACATTCTGGGGAAAGGGCCACCCACTGTCCTGGGGCCCAGGAAAAGTGAGAAGTAGGTGGTTCCTAGCCCAAGAATGATCAAGTCAGTCTCAGGTTGAATACCCCTCTGACCTCAAGGCCTGGTGACAGCAGGTCACCTCTGTGCACCATTTGCCCAGCCCAGTTCCTCTGCAGGGAGTCAGGAGGCTTCTGTATCCCAGCACCGGATGGCCCACCCAGAAGCAGCTGTGACAGCACAGACATGCCCAGAACCCATCAGGCACTGACCTATGCAAACACGGGCAGAATTATAGCCACCCATAAACAAATTAGCATCCTTTAAAAGGTGAAAAGCTCCATAAAATGTCTGGGTCTTGTTTACGGCTCTGAGGTGGGGTGGCAGGGAGCTGGGTTAAATCACCGAGGGCCCTTGTGGTGCTGGCTCTTCCCTCTTGTCATCTCCCCCCACCCTGTGGCACACTCAGACCGGGGCACACACTCACATGCACACGCAGCCCCGCCTCCGATGGCCGTTCAGTCCGGGTTCCTGCCAGCCCGGGTCCCAGCAGGTGTTCCCTAATTAGCAATCTCTTCATTTCCAATCAAAGCACAAAGCGGCCCCAGAAGCCTGTCTTTATGAGGGAGCGACAGCGGCTAGGGATGTGCAGGGGGGATAATTGTCTTCGCCAGTGGCGGCAGTGAGCAGGCTGGCTAATTCATTATTGTAATAACTTTGCTTGTCCTTGGGGAGGTTTGGGTGGGGAAGGGAGGGAGGGGAAGGGGGAAGGGACTGAGTGTGGCTGAGGGTGGGGTGGGTGAGGGTCTGGGGCACAGGGGTGGGAGACACAGAGCAAACCAACAGTGAACAGCACACCTGTTCACTTCTCTTCTTGCCGCCTGGCAGGGGGTACTTCTTCCCTTGTACCCACTCCCACCACTGGTTGGCAGGTGACCGGCAGTCGTGCCCTCCACAGCAACCACTCCCTGGTGAGGACTCCAGACTGGCCATGGTACAGGCAACGGTCTCGGTTTGGAAGGAGACTCTGGGCTCTAGGAAGCACAGACACGGTTACCCTCCAAGGCCAGAGGGGCTGACACCCTAAAGAAATGTCCCACCTATGTGGTGGGATCCCAGGAGCCAACCGCTGTCTTTCCAGGGCTCAAATCCCATGAGCTCTTCATCTCACTCTCTACAGGTGGCAGAGGCCGCCCAGTTAGAATGCCCCCAAAGCTGCCTTACACTGTTGTTGATAGAGCCATATGGGTGACAACTCAAAGACCCCTCCAACACAAGCAGGAACTATAGAGGTGGCTGTGAGTGTCCCTCAAAAGAGGTCTTAGTAGGCTCAGTGCCTATTGCACAGTGGTTACGGTGCCAGCCACATACACCAAAGGCGGTGGGTTCAAACC
>NW_003852415.1:2965307-3033402 GCF_000181295.1 Otolemur garnettii
AGACTCTGTCTCAAAAAAAAAAAAAAAAAAAAAAGAGGTCTCAGTAGACTTACTTGTACTCCAACTGGCTCGGGGTTGTCCCTTTGCTTTGTCCTGCTATACTCACCCTGTTTTTCCCACAGTGAGCAGGGTTCCAAGAGCACGGGATTCAAGGCCTCCTGCCCTCCTGCAGCTGGAGTACAAGTAAACTAAGAACCAGAGAAGGGGCATGGCTGTGGGTTGGGTCCCAGTGGCTTCACGAAGGAAGGGTTTGGGACTCCAGCTGAGCACCCCCAGGAAAGAAACACAGATACAGAGGAAAGAAGCGTGTTGTGCCCTGTGGGGGAAACAGCAAGTGCAGAGGCACCAGGTGACACCTGGGACTAGACACCAAAGGAGCCAGATGGCGTAGGGGGGGAGAGGGTGGTGAGGCTCCTGAAGAATCCGGAATGCAGGGTGAGGCCAGCCCCAGAGGGCCCCACAGGCAGGCTGAGGGCTCAGTCTTCATCGCCTGTGCCCCTAAATGAATAGCAGAGGGCCCGTGGAAAGTCTTGCCCTGCCCTGGAGAGAAAGTAGTAGTGAAGTCCTCAGGTATAGGCCAGTCCTTGCTCACACTAGAACTTGGAAGAAATGGCTGGACCAGAACAGGGGCATACTCAGGGCCCGAAGGAAAGGGGTTACCTTCCCAGACTCTCCGTCTCCCTTACAGCCTCACGGCTGGGATCCCAAATCCTACCCTGTGGCACTTGCTGGGGCATTAGCCGTAGCTTCCGCCCAGCCCTTGCCTGCCACCTCCTGCCCTTCCTCTGAGTCCTGAGCATTTCCCCTGACCTGAGTGCATGGTGGTGACCAGACAGTGGTTACGACTGTGGGTCTAGAATCAGAAGACCAGGGGGTCAAATACAGGCTCTATCCATGACATCAGTTTCCTCATCTCTAAAATGGGAATGAGGAGAGAGAGTACTCAGCTCACATGAGCTGGCAAGTGTGACGCGCACAGCACAGTGAAGTGCTGGCTCCGGGAGTGAGGGCTGCTTCTGGGTCAGCTCCTGCTCTTAGGGAGAGTGGGGAGGGCCAGGGTGGGCAATGGGTGTCAGGGCTCCACTCCTCCTTTGTTTGTTATTCATTTATTCCTCATTTGTGAAGTAGTGGGAAAGGCTGAACATGGACCCCCCCCCTCCAAGTTCTCTACTTGAAGAACAGCACTGGGAGTGAGTTGTCCTGTCCTCCTGTCTAGAGGGCCACTTGGAGATCTCTGCGTCACCGTGGCAGCAGCAAGTTCTGTTCCATCCCAGCCCTGTAGTGGGTTTTGGTGGGGAGGGGAGGCGAGTAGTCGGGCCCTCGTCTCTGCATCTGTGCAGCAGAGGTGGCTGTATCCTTGGCTTTGCTGACCAGGACTCCCCCAGCTGTGAACTTGGTCTGGCCCATAAAACTGAGTTTGGAAGGCCGGGTGCCCAGCCCCCTCTCAGTGCTCAGGACATTGTGGCTTTGGTGTCTGGCTTTCACCCTAGCTTAAGAGTCTGAGGGGACATGTCAGCTCCCTCCTAGGGAGAGAACCAAGTTAGGATCTGTGTGAGCTAGAGCAGCGCTGTCTACTGGAAATAGAATGCAAGCCATGGACGGGAGCCACCATGGACGGGAGCCACGTGTGTAATTTCGTATTTCCAAGTAGCCACATTTTGAAAAAGTCAAAAGAAACAGGCGAAATTAATTTTAATAGTATATTTTATTTACCCCAGTATATCAAAAGATAATTGTTTCAACACGCAATCAATATGGGAATATTATTACTGAGGTACTTTATCTTCTTTTTCTCATCCAGAGTCTTGGAAACATGGGGGTTGTTTTACAGATACTTCTCTGTTCTGAGTGGCTGAATTTCAATAGCCACCTGTGGCAAGTGGCCACCGCGTTTCACAGCACAAGTCTAGGGGTTAAGAGCATAAACCCTGGAGCCACTTGCTCGCTGTGTGGCCTCAGCCAAGTTGCTGAACTGCTCTGTGTCTCAGTTTCTCTTTCTGTAAAATAGGATAGTTATAGAAGCTGCCCCTGTTATGAGAGTGACCTACACCCATAGAGGGCTAAAGTAGTACCCACAGCAGAAGTGCTGTCGAAATGTCAGCTATTAGTAAGAGGAATTAGAAAAATGAGAATAAAAAATGTTGAGAGAAGAATGGTCAAGGCAGAAAGGGCAAAGAAGGAGCAGGAAGCCAGAGGGACCGGGTGGGGCAGGGAGGGGAGCAGGGGCAGGCAGCTGGGGGCCAATCACATCCAGCCTCCGAGAACTCCATGAACAGAGCCCAACAACAAGCCTGGGAGAGAAAACTCTGAGGGCTGAGACCCTTCCTGACACCTATTCCCCGTGTCAAGGGCTGAGGTGGGAAGGGCGGGGTCCTGGGGTCCCCCTCAGTTTTCCCCAGCTTGCTCTGACTCCAAAACTGTTGCATGTCTCCCGCTCACGGCCGCCTGGGAAGCTGGGGCATCAGCTGGAGGGGGAATATTAATGATTCAATTTTCAACTGGGTTCCACTCCAGGGCCTCGCCTGCGACATGCATTTTTAATCATAACAAAACAGAATGACAAAGGGAGTCATTTGCAGCAAGGCAGCCCCTGCTGGCTGGCCCCAGTGAAGGGACTGCCTTGGGGGAGGGGTGGCTGACCCACAAAACTTGCCCCTTCCTGGGCCGAGATGACTCCCCAGCTTCAGGGAGGGTATAAGTTGTGAGCTCAGGCTCTGGCCTTGCTATGCTGTGCAAGCTGTTTGCTCTGGGCTGCTCCGTTGGGGGAAACACAAGCGTTTGGGTGCCCAGCAGCCAGGACTTGTGGAGGCTAGAGCAGTGGACCAACTCCTGAGGGTCCCAGCTGGCCCACAGCAGGGACAGGGAGCCATGGGGCTGAGAGGGGCTGCAGGAGTGTGGAGGTTGCACAGGATTCTACCAGCCCATCCTCCAAATCGTTTTTCATTCACTGTGCCTGTCAGGCCGGGCTTATACACCTGAACCAGCCTCCGGCTTGACTTCCTCTTGGCTCTACTTGCTGACTGTCTGGCCCTCCTCTGCCAGAGGTGGCACCTTAGTTCTTTATTGAGTCACCTCCTACTTGCCATTGGGTCCTGCCCCATCCAATTTAGCAACTAGCTTTGCACTGAGTCAATCTGGAATGTTCACCACTCTTCCTAATAGCCTCGAATCTCCGTTAACCAATCTCCATGTCTCCTTTCTGCCTACATTATCCATTGTCTGCATCTCTCCTTTGGCACCTCTGCTGCTCTCCAGCCAACCTGTCCATCCACCCAATCTCTGAGCACTATATACCAGGCGCTGTCCCCAGCCAGCTCAGTCTAATGGGCAAGGTGAACAGGAAGCCCAGATACTGCCTGGAAAGTGCTGTAGTGGGGGTTGCAAAAGGAGCTGTGGGACCCAGGTGACATGCACGCGTTGTGTGTTTAACCAACATCTGTGAAGGACCCACAGTGTGCCAGACATGGAATTGCTGTGACTGGAGTGGTAAAGAAGGCAGACGTGGTCTCCACCTTCACAGAGGTACAATCGTGCAGAACGAACACTCTGAGAAGAAGGTGGTGAGGACCAAGCAAACCGACGGTGCCCCATGCTTCTTTCAGATCTCTGTGCCTTGCCCTCAGCCGGTGCTCAGTAAATGTTTTCTGGTTGCCGAGTGCTAAGTTGGCTAATTCCCTGGTTGCGCTGCTCTCGTCCCCCTTGCCTTGTGTTTGTGAGGTTGGTTCCTAGGCTGGGCCTTTGTCTGCTTCCTGCCAGGAAGTCCTATGTCCTGATTTGGCTGGCTCTGACCTCAGGTGTCATGAGTTAATGACCACAACTGCCAGCATTTATCCAATGCTCACTCTGTGTCGGGTGCTAAGCACTTTGCTGACACAGTTACCATAATCTTGTCTAATTTGCACAACAACCTCAGAGGATAGGGACTATAATTCAGTCCATTTTACCAAAAAGGAAAACCAGGGTCCAGAGATGTTAAAACACTTGTTCAAGATTGCACAGCAAATAATGGGCAGAGCTGGGATATATATCCAGGCAGTCTGCGCTCAGAGTCTTACTCTAAACATACTGTTTCAGGCTGCTACCGCCTCTTATCTTGTAAGCAAGCCAGAAAGATCTGTTTTCTCCCCATTTGCAGAAAGTTGCTGCTTTATAGTTGATAGATCTGTCCAGGCTGTGAACCTGGACTCTCTGGGAATCATGGAATGGCAGTGCTGGGGGGTCCTTAGAGGGCCTCTCCTACTCCTCTCTCTAGTTTCAGCCTGGGGGAGTGGGGCTCAGGGATAGAAAAGGACTAGCCCAAGGGCTTAAGACCAGGTCTTGGCTAAGCCACTCTCCTAGCCCAGTGTGTCCAGCTCCAGGCTGACTTCTAAGACCATTTGACATGGAGTAATAGCGGTCAGGCAGCAGATGGCTGGTCTCAGACGGGGGGCAGAGAGGCCCACAACACTGAGTCTGCACCTGCCTCTCCTCAGTCCTTAAAACTCCCTGGACCCTTATTCCTGACTCTCAGGCCCACTGCTCCCTGCCATCTCCTCACAGCTGGCTTCTCCCTTCCTTCCATTATTTTTTCCCCTGGGGTGACAGAAACCAGAGGCCTGTGCTTCTCCCCAGTTTCCCCTGGACAGGAATGGGAGTGAGGAGAAGATGCCACTGCAGTTCCTGGCTCAGCTCATCTGGAGAGGCTGTCTACCCACCCTGGGCATTGGCAAGGGGCCCACCAGGTGCATCTGCCCAGGGGCAGGGGCTCTGCTCACTCTTCACTCACTCACATGTTCCAACACATGCACCAGTGTGTCCTGGGTGCAGGGATATAGTAGTGAATGAAGACAAAAATCCCTGGTCTTATGTATCTTAAATTCATGAGGAGGGTGATGGGGAGGGAGACAAAAAAGCCAAGATAATAAATGTGTTTAGTATGTTAAACAGGTAAGTGCCACAGAGGAAAGCAAGGGAGCCGAGGAGACCCTCACTGCACTTCACTACCCCTGAGGGAGGTGAGGAAGAGAGCCCTGCAGCATTCCAGAAAGGAACATTTCAAGCAGAGGGCAAGAGCATGGCAGGTGCAAAGGCCCTGAGGTAGAAACTGGCCAGGTGTAGTGTGTTTTAGGCACAGCGAGGAGGCCAGTAGCTGGTGTGGAGTGACTGAAGAGAAGCATTGAAGGAGAGGAAGTGAGAGAGTGAATCTAAGGATGGATGCCTTCCAATGTCACTGAACAAAGGGAGAAAGAGAGAAATCACTTGCAGTGGCCCAGTCTCTGCAGGGGCTGAGGTGTCCTGTCCCAGGGAAAGAGGAAGGCAGATCTGGCATCTAACTAGGTGGAGGCAGAGGACTTTCACTGTGGGGTCGGCCTCCTCAGGCTGCCCTGGCTGGCTCAGCATATGTGAGTGGGTTTGCAGAAGGTAGAAAGGAAGGAAGGAAGGAAGGACACCATTGTAGCTGTTCTGTTCCATCCCCTGCCTCTGAACCCAGGCAGTTCCAGAAAAGTTGGGTCTCCTTGCACCCCATGCCCTGCTCCCACCTTGTATGGTTCTATGGGTAGAATCCATGGAACTTTGTAGAGAGTGGGCAATGGATGTGAGCGTGGAGGGAGTGTGGGTGCTTGATTGTTCATCTGGCCGGAGTACCTTCACCTGGAATGCTTTACAGTGGAAATGATCTTTCTCTTTGTTCAGCAAAGCTCCTCTCAAAACTCTTATTCCCACTGATGTCCTAGGAAAGAGGCCCCAGTCACTGACTTTTCTAGGAACTTCTGAGATCCTGGTCATTGTTCTGGGGGAACTGTGTGGAGAGGACATCTCCATGAGCATGGTCTCCTGCTTGTGGCCTGGGGTAGGAGTCCCTGACATTGCCACCCGTAATCTTGTGGGGAGGCAGCCGTGGGCTAAGGCCCTTCTGCCCAGTGGGGCCTGAAGCTTCCGCTTTGCATTCAAACTTGTGTTGTCTCCACCTTCCTTTCCAGCAGGCTCTCTCTGATTTAAGGGCAGGTTTTATTCCCGAGCTGCCTCGGGGCTCTTCTTTCTGATTGCATTAAAGTCTCCGCAATTCTCCCCTCATTAATGATTGGCATATTTTTACCTCTCACTAAAGGAGCTTCAAGGCGACTCCCAGGGGGCCCTACTCTCCGAATGAAACAATTTCATCCTGTTCCAGAAACGCATTAAAAAGGGTTTGTCAGGATCTTATCACCAGTTAGAGAAAGCTAATCAAATTACTTCTATTTATTAGCTGGTACAGCAGTGTGTCATTCCATCAGGCCCAGGTCCTGGCCACAGCTAGGATGGGCATGAAGTGAACGCCCTGGCACCCTGGCTGCCGAAGGAAGGAGTGGCAGATAGGCTGCCGGCTGCCCAGCCTCTGCCCCCACCTTTATGCCAGCCCTGCCAGCCAGGATAGCAACTGGCTATACCTAAGGCATAGCTGTCTGTTATCATCAAACATGGCTGCTCCAGGTGGCTCTGTGTTCTCAGCCAGAGGGTGCATCTCAGCCCCGGGCAGCCTGTCCTTGGCAGAGCTGGGTATGAAGTAGCAGTGTGTTTATAAGAAGACACATACTCTTCCCTCCTTTGGAGAGAGGAGTATAACCTCTTTTGTTTTCCTTTAGGGAACAGTTTTAAAAAAAAATATGAACTAGCGTGCATCTAAAATTGACAATTGATAATATGTTGTTATATATGTCTCAAGTTTTAATAACAGAATTAACATTTGATTCCCTTGAATTGTATCTTCCAGTTGCCTTATTTTTCTCCCTCCCTGGTTATGAGTATCATGAACTTATTATATATCTTTCTAAGACCTTTAAAAAGATCTTTTTTTTTCCAAAGACAGAGTCTCACTCTGTCACCCTGGGTAGAGTGTCATCATAGCTCACAGGAACCTCAAACTCTTGGGCTTAAGTGATCCTCTTGCCTCAGCCTCCTGAGTAACTGGGACTACAGACATTTGCCACAATACCCAGCAAGTTTTTTCTATTTTTGTAGAGATGTGGTCTCTCTCTTGCTCAAGCTGGTCTTGAACTCCTGAGCTCAAGCAATCCACCCATCTTGGCTTCCCAGAGTGTTAGGATTACAGGCATGAGCCACTGCACTCAGCCTAAAAAAATCTTCTAAATAACATGTGTGTTCAAGGGAATAGTACAGTCTATTGGGTACAGTTGCTCCCCTCTGCTCTGTGACATCATGGGTGTCATCATGGACCCTGTATCAAATCACCCGGCCCTCCATGCTTTAGCTCTGTGACCCAGCTTCCTCATGCCTCTTCTTCCCCATCTCTAAAATGGGGATAATGATGGTGCTTAGCTTATAGTATTTGTTATGAGGATGAAATGAGATAAGTAACATGCTTAATGAAGGGCCTGGTATATGGTAAGTGCTCATGAATGCTAGCCACTGTCATTACCACGTCTCTCTCCCCTTCCACCTGCATCTTGTGGGGGCACCCAGATGGCATCCTGGCTCTATCTCCAATGTGCACATTCATGCCCATGCCACTGCAGGCTGCTTGAGGATGTGTGATGTACACAACTGTCCATACAGATTCCCTGCCGGGTGGACATGTGTGCTCTGCAAGAAGCCCCAGGATCCTGCAATTCAGTGTACAGAGAAAGTGGGCTGGGTGAGAGAAGAGACCAGTCTTACTCCTTGGCTCGGCCTCCCCTGAGCAGACCCGGGCTGGAGCAGAAGAGCAGCCCCCACCCCTGCCAGCCCAGGGCAAGGGGCTCTCCCAGCTTCACAGCTGCCTTCACAGCTGCCTCCACAGCCCCAGGAACAGTTCAAAAGGCTACGCAGCGTGCCCCCGTCATCGCACAAAAGGACATATTGATTGGTTTGTAGAAGCATTTCCTGGGGTTCTTTATATCTCTCTCCCTCGTCACCCATAATGAAGAGGCTGAGTGCACAGAGGAGGGAGAGGCCGGCACACATCCATCCGGGTGGGATTTCTTCATCTTATCAATCAGGACTTTAATTAGACACGTCCGAGAGGGCAGTTCCATCTGGGGGCAGGCGGCAATCTTTATCAAGCATGCCACATCTCTAATTACTGTGTACTGACAGATAACAATTGGGGGGCAGGGTGGAGAGCCCGGGAGGCAGGGAAAGGACAGCAGGGCCCGGAAAGTGGCCATTCACCCAAGGAGAGTGTCCTTCTTAGGCAACCTGGAAGCAATCACTCGAACTCTGCACCCAGGGCAGGGGATGTGGCTTCTCATAACACCCTTGCGGTGATTCCTGGGATGAAGCATGGAGCATGGCCAGGCCATGGGGTGGACAGATGTAAGGACTCCTGTGCTCCCTGCCCACAGCCCACACTCCTGACACCACTTCTTTCTTTTCTTTACATCTGAATATCATAGTTTCTCAAGGTGTTTAACAGCACGGCAGAAAGAGCCAGGAGGAGCTAGGCTTGAATCCTATGGTTTGATTTCTTGGCTCTGTGTCAGCTAGTTTATGTGACCTTAAACAAGTGGCTTAACCTCTCTGGGCTCAGTTGACTTGACTGGAAGTGGGACAGTCCTACAGGATTGCTGTGGCCTGAAGTGAAACGGGGTGTGTGCAAGAATGTATATTTCGCCCTTCCTTGTCCATGGGGTGAACAGCTTTATTTAGGGAGTGGGGAACAATTCAGATCATCAAAGGCTAAAGACAAGCCTCCCGACTTTCTAGGAGTTTTCTGCTCAGCCGAAACCATTGGGGTGAGGAGCCAGGGGTGGTGGATGAGGCACAGTGCAGCAGGTTGGCAAACTCTTGGGGTGTGATGGAAATAACATGTTTTTCTGCAGGGGACTTCAGTTGGAACACCTACTCTCTCTGTTACAAATCAAATTCAATTGTTGATTTTCTCTGAGCCTCAGTTTCCTCATGAGCAGAACAGGTATAACCGTCCCTCCTCTCAAGGTTGGAGAAGTTCCCAGATGTGTCCCCCCTTGTACCCAGGAAACTGCCCTGGTTAGTTAGTTGAGACAGCGTTGCCTCAGACCCCACTCTAAGCTATATGTTCTGGTCTCCTATAAATGGGACTTTCTCTTGCTCCTTTCTCTGTCTAGTTATTAGGTCTCCTGGCTCTGGGGTCCCTCTTGCCAGTGCTGAGGCCTGGTGTTCCTCAGAAGAGGAGCCTGCATGGTCCTTGCTGGGTACAGGGTCACCCTGTCTAGATGCCCCCTAGCTCTCTGCCAGCTGGTTCTCAGCCTGGGGAGCTTGTGTCCTGCTGTCCCTCCCCCATCTCCAGCTACCACTTTCAGAGATACTTCAAAATTCATATCTTTCTGTCCAGGATTCCAAAACAGTCCCTGTGATCCACTCCTGTGGCCTCCTGCCCGGAGTTCTGCCTGGTCCCACCTGGCTTTCCTGCCACCATCAGAGCCCTTGTCTTTCAGGCCCTGACATTTCTCTTGAGACTTGGCTTGAAAACCTTCAATGCTCCCAGCTACCAGGGCCTCAGGCCAAGTCCCAGGGAGGGTAGACCCTGAGGTCCCCAGGGGGTGCAGTGGGGAAGGCTCAGTGCTGGTTCTCTGTGAATCATGTTGTTTATCAGGGCTGCCTCCCCAGATCCCTTCTCAGAGAGGTTAATAAATTAATAAACCCACTCACTCTCTCTGCAACCAGAATTTGCAGTTCTGGTGGTCTGGTTGGTATTCTTCAGACTACCCAGACAGGGAAGTGAACATTACTGGGCACCACGGCTTGGCAATATCTGAGAATGTCTCTGGATGAGAACTTTTTGTTTTCTTTTTGAAGTTTTGGGCCAGGGGCCAGGTTTGAACCCACCACCTCTGGTATATGGGGCTGGCACCCTACTCCTTTGAGCCACAGGAGCCCCCCTGGGATGAGAAATTTCATAAGAAGCCTGGACAAGCTCACGTGTGCCTTCGTCCAAAATAAAATCTGTTGGAGAATGGTTCAGGTGCTTCTCTGGGAGGCAAGAGTTACTGCATCCCTGAGATTGCCCCATGAGTCCATCAGTTGGGACTTGGGCTGATGGGGACCCCAGGTGGCATTTCAGAAGGCCAGGCTGGTTGGGAAATAGGAGGGGAGGTGGTGGGGTGGTGATGGGGAAACACAAAGAAGGTTAAGGGGCAGCCCCACCTTAGAGACACCAGGGTGGACATGGGGAGATGGCGCTAACACACAGACCCTGTGAGAGGGTTATGAAGGGCTGAACTGGACAGCATAAAGAGAATTCACAGGAAGGAGTGAGGCCAGGACGCCCTCCCAGGTGTGAACCACCCTCTCCCCCCGGCTCTGTAAGTTAGACACATCTTTCAGAAGTGGTGGCATTCTGGCAGAGAAGAAAGAACATCATGGACAAAAGTGGGGGTCAGCAGGAAACTTGGTGAGAGCCCCAGGCCAGCCTGCAGGAAAGTACCCCTCAACCCCTGTGCACTCCAAGACCAGGGGAATACTCCGGACCCCAGTGAGGGCACTCATTACCCTGACTCTTGTCATGATAGAAATGCTTCCACTGGCAGGTGCCCTGATTATCCCCACCAATCCAGATGAGGAAACTGAAGTTCAGACAAGTGAAGGGCTGAGCAGGTATGACCAGCTGGTTAAGATCACAGGCTACAGAGCCAAAGAGTTCTGGTTAGAAATTGGTCCACTTGAGCTTTGATTTTCTCATCTGTGAAATGGGAGTAATAAGGTACATGGCACAGGCTTGTTGGATGTCAATTACTTGGCATAGATAACTGCTTTATTTGTTTGTTTAGAAGATTCTTATGGTGCCAGGACCTGGGATCACACCAGCAGACTCAACAGCCAAGTCCCTGCTCTCAAGGCACTTATGTTTAGTGGGGAGATGCCCAGGGGTGAGTAAGCAAAGATGAGATCCACTAGCAGAGTGATGGGGGGCTGGTGAGGGAGATGAAGTGGTCGTCTGAGGGGTGAAGAAGACTCAGTCATGCCAAGAGCAGCACAAGCAGAAGGAACAGCCAGTGTGAAGGTTAGCAGTCTTTAAAATGTTAGAGGAACAGAAATGAGTTGAGCCCAGGGAGGGGCAGGTGCATACAAGGGGAAACTGGAGAGATGGATCAGGCAGGGCCTTGGAGGTCATGGTAAGGAGTGGGCAGATTTTTCTAAGTATGGTGTGAATAGTTTTAAGTAGGAGAGTGATGGCATTCAGGCAGTGGTTGAGAACATGGACTCTGAAGTCAGACTGCCAAATTTGAATCCAACAAATGTAACCACCTGTCCCCAAACTTAGTGTCTTAAAACAACGACCATTGCTGGTCTTGCTTGCAAACCTGGAAGTGTGATCAGGGCTTGGTAGGGGTGGTTTATTGCCACTCCTCGTAGTGTCATCCTGGAGTGGCTCTGCTGGAGCTGGAGTCGATGCTCATTCATGTGTCTAGCAAATAGTGCTGGCTGTTGACTAGGAGCTCCATCCAGGGGACTGCTGGCCAGAGGTCTCAGTCCCTCCCCACAGGGCTGCTTGGGCTTCCTCACAGCATGGCGATTGGGTTCCGCGAGCTGATGTTTCAAGCTGCATTGCTTCTTCTGGCTTAGCCTTGGAATCACACATTATCACTTCTACTTCATTCTATTGATTAAGCTAGACACTAGGGCCAGCCCAAATTCCAGGGGACAGTGATTAGATTCACTCTATTTCTTGATAGGCAGAGTGGTAAAGAATTTGCAACCATGAACTGCAGGAGTTTGGAGAGGTAGGTTGAGATAGATTAGGTAAAACCTTGTAGGTTACGGCAAAGGGTTTTTATTTTACTTTAAGTGCAAAGTGAAGTCATCGGATGATGTTAAGTACTGGGTGATGGCACATGTAGTGAGAGCCTGGATTCTGGAATTACACTGCCTGGGTTTGAACGGTGTCTGTACTACTTACAAGCTGTGTGATTTTGGATTTGCTTCATGACTTCTCAAGGGTCAGTTTCCATAACTGTAAAATAAGATGAATAATAGTACCTGCCTCAGAGGGTGGTCGTGAGGATGAAATTAATTTAATTCTTATAAAAGGCTAAGTGCAGTGCCCGGTGCGTATTATGTGCTCAAAATGTGCGCTATTATGGGTGTTGTGTTCAAACACTTGCTCTGGCTGCTGTGCACAGAAGGCATTGTGGAGTGGCTTGAATAAAATCAGGGAGGCCTAATTTGAATTCAGACCTCCCAGGTGCTCCGCTCACATTTGCTTTATTAGATATTTACTGTGTGTCAGACTGTCTGCATCAGTTTCTTACGGCTATTGTAACAAAAAAACACACACACTGGGTGGCTTGAAACAACAGAAATTTATTCCTTCCCAGTTCTGGAGGCTCCAAGTCCACAATCAAGGTGTCTGTCAAGACCATTTAAGGAAGTATCTCTAAAGAAGATTCTGCCCCGTGCCTCTCTCCTAGCCTCGGGTGGTTGCTGGAAACCCTTGGTCTTGCTGGCATGACCTCATCTTAACTTGATTCCATCTGTGAAGACCCTGTTTCTAAATAAGATCCCAGTCACAGGGTGGACATGAATTTGGGGGGTATGTTATTTAATCTAGCACATAGTCAGGGCTGTTACGAGGGCAAAAAGAGGAAGAACAGTTGCAAATCCTGCCCTGAGGGTAAAGGGACACTGCTCTACCGACTCCCGGAATATAAAGATTTTCAACTGGTGTTTGCACACTGGTGTGCTGGGAGAGGATCTTAGCTGTGCCCAATCTTTTAAAGATTGGCAATTAAGTTATTTCCAAAAGACCTTCAAAGTTCAATAAGTGCATTCTCTTTTTTACTCTTTTTTTTTTTTTTGATCGACATAATTTTAGTGACCCATAGAAGTTTGACTAGAGGTTCAAGTGTGTCGTGAGATAAAAAAAAAGGTTGAAAAACACTGCTGTAATACTCGGTATGGAAATGCTGTGTGTCCTAATCAGGGAATAGTAGCATCTCTAACCGGCTGAGCTGTTTTGAACTCAGCCTTCTCTAAACCCCTAAAGGCCAGACCCTGAATGACCCCGCCCCCAGGGATGCCTTTGCCTGACTCATCCAGGGCACCCCTGGGGTTTGAAAGCAGGAGGCAGAGAGGATGGGGGTCTGAGGGCTGCTTCTATCTGCTAGAGGATGGGGGTCTGAGGGCTGCTTCTGTCTGACTCCTCTGGGCACGGGCCTTTCGATGCCCAGGGGGCTTGTGCCAGGCAAGCTGACCCGTGTCTGGCAGAGCAGGCTGGAAATGCAATGTCGCTGCCCTGCTCTCCTTCCCCTCCCAGGCAGCCCAGCTCTACCCTGGCACTCCCACCCGCCTGCTGCTCCTGGGATCTGCTGTCCACATGACCAGGCCCCAGGAGTGTCTGTCCCAGCTGCCCCTGACAGGCTGCCCCCAGCCAGGCTGAGCCACGGCCCTGCAAGGTCTGAGGGGTATGCGTAAGATCAACCAGGATCCCGTAATTGGACTGTTGTTCTTTCATTTTGCCACGCCGTAGCGTGCGGATTATAGACACCACATGCTATAGATTTCCTGTCAGAGCTCATGAATCAAACCCCACTGTCTTATTTACTGTCAGCCAGTGGCTGTGAATAACATCGCCCCAACACACGCTCACAGCCGCGTGCTGTGCAAACACTGCCCACAGAGCCGGGCCTGGGCTGGGTCCCAGACACTGCTTCAGGGGCTGTAGCAGGAGGTAAGGCTTCCCCTCTGCCTTCATCCCTGCCCTGGCCTATTTGGAATAAGGAAGGGGCTGGTCACCTGGGCAGCAGTCTTACCCTGTAGGGGCAATGCCCTATTCAGCTTCATCTTTCTTCATCCAACGTAGGGTTCCTTTCTGTGGGCTTACAGAGGAGTCCAGACCCTGCCCAAGCTGCTATCTGTCTATACCCATGCATGTGGGGAGTGGGAAAGGATTAATACTGGGCATGGGCTCCGGAGGCAGGTTCAAGTCCCAGCTAGGCCCCTTTCTACTTCCGCAGCTCTGGGCTAGTTACATACTCCCTGAATCTGTAAAATGGGATAATGACAGTGTTCATTCGTGAAGGGGTGGGTGGGTATTTGTGTGTGAGAGAGAATTAAATGCGAATTCAGTGTGTGGAGCCCAATACCCTAGCTATTATTATGGATGCTAAAGCCATTCCCTGCACAGACCATGTCATAGACACTGAGAAAACTCTATTAATTTGTCCAACAACTCTTCAGGGTAGGTATCGCTCCATTTTGCACATAAAGGACTTAAAGCTCAGTGGGGTTAAGTAATTTGTCCAAAGTTGCACAGCCAGTAAGTGATGGAACCAGGCTGGAGTCCAGCTCCACCTGACCCTCAGGTCCAGGGCATCTCCATTAAGTCACCCTGAAGTCAAGTATTTTGAGCAAACAGTTCAGAAGGCTCTGCCCCACCTCACTGAGCCACCAACCAGGCAAATCAGCCAGGGGCAGCAGCTCCTTCCTTCCTCTCTCTTGCTCATGCAGGGGCTGTGAGGATGGATTTTTATCCTCCTGGAGCTTAAACCCTGATCTTAGCCTTTTGCCTTTTTGTATAGACATCTTTATCACTTCAGCTTGTACGTTAGACTGTGGGCTCCCGGAGGGTATGGACCATGTGGCTCTAATCCACTGTTCTCCCTATCTCTGATAACTGGTCAGGAAGTATTTGGATGGATGGATGGATGGATGGATGGATGGATGGATATGGCCCCACAAACTTTATAAGAATATTGTCTGGGTGTGTTTTAAACTAAACACCTGTCACATTTCCCAGTGAATTTCTCTTGCTCAATGTCCTTTAATAGCAACAACTTCAAGGCAGCACAAACCTGGGAAAGTCATCACTAAAATGCAAATTCCTCTGCTTCAAGATAAAGAGGGATGCTGGATCCTAGCAAAGAAAGCATTGCTAACCTTTTCCCAGGCTCAGAGCAAGACCCAGCCCCACGGTAGGTGTGGGGGGCTTGCCACTTTGGGGACCCGTAGGCTTGCTGTAGGCTGCAGTTAGAGGACAACAGTGCTTTTCCCACTTGAATATTATTTCAATGGTACCTTTCTTTCTTTTTTTGTTTCTTTAAAATAAAAGTCAGGAAGGAAGACCAGGCTTCAGTTTGTCTAGGCTATTCTTCTAGTCACTTGTGCAAGACCCTCAGGATAATCCTTAGTCAATTCCATTCATAAAGTTAGCACAATTGCTGAGAAAGCAGGTCACTTAGTCCCTTATAGCCTCAGTTTCCTGATCCATAAAATGGGACTGAGAATACCTGTCTGGTAGCGCTGCTGTGGAGCTTACTGCCTTCCCAAATATGGGATGAAATACCATTTTTTTACTACTCTATGTCTTGACTGGCACATAGACTATATTAAATAAACACATATGATAGGTTGCAAAGTTTGGGGTGCCACCTGGGGCTTTAGGGACTCTGAGCACAGTGCAGTTACTGATCTAGTGTAGATGAACTGATGAGTGTATTAAGCCCCTTTTTACCTAGGAAGGTGGATACCTTTCTTTCTTCCCCCAAGAAGAGAAGCTTCCACAGAGTAATAAGGCCTGCAGGGCATATAGCACCGGAATGAGGCACACCTGCCCATGGGACACCACCAAACTCAAGGCCTGTTCGTGAGTCATCTCCACACAGGCCCCCCTTCTGCTACCCCCCAGAAAAGCTTTCACTGTCTTGTTCTGTGCCCAGAGGAAATGCTTCATTCTCAAATGTAATTGTGTCTGAGGAGGTGTCCTCTGCGACCAGGCGGGTCACAGAGCCAATGAGTGAGTCAGCGCATCCGGGCAGAGTTAATTAAAGCAGCAAGGGCTGGCGGGGGCAGCTGCAGTCCGGGTGGCTGAGCTGCTACGGCAGGGGGTGACTCCCATCTGGAATGGGGCTTGATGCGTGCTGGGGCTCCCTCTGTGATCTGTAGGGCTCCCAAGTGTATAAAGGGGGCCCTGGGTCATGAAAGGAGGAAATAGGAGAAAAGTTAAGGTCTCAGTGGCTTTCCGAACTGGCTCAATGCTGTGGCTTAATATTGGCTGTTTCTACTTTTCTTTGGATCCTGCGTGTACACGATAGTCACAAATAATCAAGAGTTTCCTGTGTCCTCTCTGTGCCCAGAGGAATGGGCTGGTCTGGGAAAGGAAGGCTAATTCTCTTAAGATTGCCCTTAAGCCAGAAAAGTGTGGCTTCATGAGACATGCCCAAGAGCTCCAAGCCTAGAACAGTGCCTGTTACATCCTAGCATTTGATTCTAGAGCATAAGCTCTAGAATGAATGAGATGTAGATTCTCTAATTGAGGTTCATCTGAGCTACCAATAGCTTGGCAGGTGGTAAGGGAAGGTGTAAAAAAATAAATTGTTGAAAGGAAAAGTGAGAGATGCATTTACTAAATGTAAATTCTGGGAAGGCAAGTGATTTTATCTGTTGTCTCATTGCTGGGTCCCTAGCACCTAGAATAATGCCTGGCTCAGAGCAGATGCTCATTAAAGGTTTGTTTAGTGAAGAGTGAATAAAGAAGGAAGAAAGTTTACTTACTGCCTTTTGAAATGTACAAACAGGCAGTAGGTAAACTAGAGACTGACGCTTAATTCTAAATTCAGTTCGTGCGTGGCGGAGTTCTTAGCTTCTAAAAGTATAAAATAAATTTTTCAAAAATGGAAAAAAAAGAAGGACGAAAGGAATGAAGAAGAGATGGAAGGAAGAAAAGAGAGAGGAAGAGAGAGAGGGAGGGACGGAGGGATGGAAGGAAGGAAGGAAAGGAGGGAAGACTCAGAAAAAGAAAGGAACCAGCTGGGGAAGTGGGGTCCATACAACCAGTGTGGGGCTACTGAGAATCAGGTAATCTTGATGAGAGTAATACTCACCCTATTTCTCAGCACCTGTTCCTGAGGGAGACACGTATATATCTCTTACTGCATGATGCTGGAGTATCATGCTTGCTGTCACCTACCAACTTGCTCTGACATCTGAAATACCCACCCCAGGGGAGTTCCGGCTAAGAGCTCTGTCTACGTTTAGATGGGGCATCTGCCCCAAAACTCCGCTCCTTTGCCTACCTTGTAAGCTGGCCAAACAATACAGAAGGAACCTCTACTTCCTAAAGCATATCCTCCCTCAAGCCAGCCAGGACTGCGGGTAGAGCTGGCTGCATGCCCAGCCTCCTCTGATCGTGGGAGACACTATGCTAGACACAGAACGATTCGGAACAGCCCCTGCCCCTTGCTGTCTTCCTAGAGAGGTAGGATATGTGCCTGTGAGAGCCTGTCTTCCCAGAAACGGCTCAGCGAGCTGAAGGGATTATACGATAGAATTGCTTGCAGGCTGCCCCAAGACTGAAAGTGACTGTTGCAGGGGCCCCAACCACCCGGATGGCAAAACCCATGGGGTCTGCACCTTCACAAGGAGGATCTAAATCTCTCCACAGTTTTCAGATTTGGCACCTTGTTCATTTCCAAACCAGAATATCCTAAGCCCAGGAAGTCAATATTCTGTCTCCCAGAACCTGCAGCCCTCCAGTGAGCCAGGTAAAGTGACAGCTGTTTCAAGGAGCTTTGGGCACTTTGGGGGGTGACTGTTGAGTGAGAGAGACTGGGCCATGTGTGACTCCCTACGAGGCTGACGGCCTCTGCCTGCCACTGTCAAGGACCACCTGGACACAGCTGGATGGACTAGCATGACACAGCCTCTCCTTCTGCCCCATCCCTCTCAACAGGCAGTCCATCCATGACATGAGGCTTTGGCAAAGCTGAGTGAGGCTGGCAGAGTTGGGGTTGGCAGGTGAGATGTAGGGGCCCTGGGCGCACCTGCCTGCTATCTGCCCTGCCTCTAACAACTGAATATACCTTTGTCATCTTGACTGTTAACCATGGGTTAGTTCAGTCAGGTAGGGGATGGCGCTGCTGGGACAGACTATTACCCTGACCCTGACCACTATGGTGTGGAATAAGAAAAATAACACGGGTGGACAAGCTCATCAATCCCCATGAATGGAAACACATTAAAGTTCATACTGTTAAAGTTGCTTCCTAGGGCTGTTGTAACAAAATTCTGCATACTGAGTGGTATAAAAACCACAAAAATGTATTGTCTCGCAGCTTTGGAGGCCAGAAGTCCAAGATCAAGGTGTTGGCAGGCCCAGGCTCCTTCCGGAAGGGCAGGATCCTTTCTTGCCTTTTCCTCACTTCTGGTGGTTGTTGATAATCGCTGGTCATTGTTAGACATAGCTGTGTCACGTCGATCTCTGCTTCCATTGTTGGGGTGTGTGTCCCTGTGTCTCCTCTTACAAGGACATTGGTCATATGGGATTAGGGCTCACCTGCTCCATTCGACCTCACCATAGCTTCATTACATCTGATTTTCTAAGTAAACTTGCATATCCCAAGACTCCAGCATATCCTCTTGGGGGACACAAGTCAACCCCTAACTGCCATCAGTACCTCCTAGGTAGAGGTCAGATATGTTAGCTCACATATGCCACCATATGCAAAAAGCTTGTTTTTCTTTCTGTTCGGTGTACATGGGCTCTACTCACAAACCATTAAGGAACAAGGATTGGGTGAGTGTCCCCATGGACTCCCTAAAGCTGATGGGAAAATAAACCCCGAGAAAGCAGGTGTTTTTATCTTTCTTGTTCGCTGTTTAGTCCCCTCACCTATCTGGTGCCTGGTACAGGGTAGATTTGTCAAATAAATGACTATGGTGGTTGGAGCCGCAGAAACTGAGCCAGGATTTAACTGTGTGACCCAAGAAAGACCACTAAGTCTGCTGACTTTTTTCCTTATATGCAAAATGGGAATAAGAATGAGCACACATAACTTATACCTCATAGGGAGTATTCAGGAGAACCTAAGTAAATGCACTGACTCTGCTCCTGGCACACAGTAAGTGTTCAATAAATGTTCATTAAAGCAGAATCTATGGCAGGCTGTCTAGCAGTCTGAGGTTTGGGGCAGCGGGGTGCCAGCCTAGCAAGTGGGAGCCTACCTACTCAACTTCTTTTCTGTAGGGAACGAGTGAGCTGCTAAATTTA
Source organism: Otolemur garnettii (assembly GCF_000181295.1). NCBI lineage: Eukaryota > Metazoa > Chordata > Mammalia > Primates > Galagidae > Otolemur > Otolemur garnettii. The sequence continues at coordinate 2,984,227 of NW_003852415.1, forward strand.
ACCAGTGATCTTCAAGTGCTCTCTCGGGGGATGTAGGAGAATAGATTACTGGAGAGATGTTATTATAGGGCACCAGTTAAGGGCACAGGCCCAGGGGCCAGATCCAGAAGGTTCGAATTTCTAGCTTTGTCCCTGGTCAGATGTGGGCCCTGTGGCACATGGAGACTGTTTTTCCCAAATGTAAAGTGGGAACAATAATATCTATTTTAGGGGGCTGTGGTAAAAAAAAATTGAATGACAGCATCAGGCATATAGTATTTCAGGAGTTTGGAATTATTAGTGCCACATTTTTTTTTTCTTTTGAGACAGAGTCTCACTTTGTTGCCCCCTGGTAGAGTGCTGTCACATCCTAGCTCACAGCAACCTCAAACTTTTGGGCTCAAGCAATTCTCTTGCCTCAGCCTCCCAAGTAGCTGGGACTACAGGCGCCTGCCACAATGTCCGGCTTCTTTTTAGATACGGGGTCTTGCTCTTGCTCAGGCTGGTCCAACCCGTGAGCTCAGGCGATCCGCTCCCCTCGGCCTCCCAGAGTGCTGGGATCTGTGTCCTCCGCCCCGTTGCTCCAAGCTAAATCACTGGAAGTCCCCAACCCTGGAACTCCCGACAGACTCGGGGGAATCCAGGCTCTCGGTGCTCTCGGCCTCCGCGCGCACCCGGTCCGCGTCCGCCCGCCCGCGCCCTGCGCTCCGCGCCCCGCGCTCTCTGAGACCCAGCGCGCCCTCTGGTGGCGCTCGACCCGAACCGGCGCTGGGCGGAGGGTCACCCAGCGCGCGCTCCGAGCGGTTCCGAAGCTTCGCATTCCGAGGCGCCCTTGACCTTGGCTTTCCTGCCTCCGCCAGATGTGGAGGAAAAACCGTCTCTCTGCGGTCGCGGGTGCTACCCGAAAAGCCCCGGAGTTGAACCGCGCCCGGAGACGTCTCAGGAGGGGAGGGCGGAGGCCGTTCCTGGGCCTGTCGGGCCTTTCCCAGGTTCTGGCCTCAAGGAAGGGGGCACAGCTGGAGGCTTCTCTTTTACAGTCGCCAGCTCCACCACTTTTTTTTCTGGTGAAATATTGAAAACCCCTAGACAGCTCAAAGGGCCTAATATTGGCAAATTTATCTGATTTAAGTTTTTCCCTATGTACCTTGGGCTCACCACCCATTTCCATCTCCTGAGACTGTGGGGTGAGAATTGCACGCGTTGTGTGGATTTATTTAGATGTTTCAGCCCATCATTTTGTCATCATCTCTAATATTGATTAAGCACAAAGCTCTTCCCAAGCGCAGTTCTAGCGTGTCCTCTTTTATCTTGACAGTAGAAGGACCTATAGATACAGTAGCACATACGAGGAAACTGAGGCCCAGGAAGATCGGTGACTTGCCTAAGAACATACATTGCAGGGATTTGAATCCCAGAAGTCTGGCTCCAGGCTGTTGTCACCACCAATGTCCTGCTGCCTCTCCCTGAATTCCATGTAGTTGGTCCTGCTCTCTTGTCCGTGTGTGTGCACCCTTGGGCCTCTCCATCTAGAATGCCCTTCCTCACCCCCAGGACATCCATCTGCTTGGCAAACTCTTCTGTGAACTGTTCCCTGCTACCTGTGGCCCCCAGGACTCCTGCTCCACTCCCATCTCTCCATCTGCCTGTCACCTGCGATACTTGTTTGCCTCTGCTGCTGGACCATGGTGTTCCTGACAGCAGAGGCCATTTGCTTGCGTGTTTATTCTGCCAGTGCCTAGTACAGTGCCAGGCACATAGCAGGTGCTCATGGGATGAAACCAGGCTCAGAGAGCAGCAGCCTTATCCAAAGCTGTTTCTCTCTGAAGGGGAAGGAAAAATATATTAGTTGCATTTTATAGATGGGAAGGATAAATGCTTAGGGGGGCAAGCGATTCATCCACACAGTAACTCAAACAGGAGATAGACCCTTGTTCTATGCTCAGCGTTGCAGGCCAGAGACTTATGAGAGACAAAGGATAAGGTGAGGGACTAACCCACAAAAACCCATGGGGTCTCAGGGGTGGAAGAGCATGCCTCATTTGGGAGGTCCTGGGCTTTGTCTGCACGGGTCCTGGAGGAAAGAATTTGAATCCACGTTTGTTTTATTCTCTAGGCTATTCCCTTGAGAGAGCCCATCCTTTGAGTTCCCTTTCCTCCCTAGATGGGTCTCCTTCCCAGGCAGCCTTCTTTGCTGTCTGAAGCAGTGGCCAGGTGGCCAGAGGCAATGGGGACTCAATGCATGACAGAGCAGAAGGAGTTGAGGACAAAGACGGGATTAGCTACCAGGGCTGGGGGTGCTGCTCTTAGGACAGCTTGGCCCATGGTGCAGAATTTGTGTCTGGCAAGGGCCCTGGTGCCCCCTCTTTCCCCTTTAATGACTAATGCTTGCCACACTCCCCATTGCCCACCCATGTAGTTCCCAACTTTCAAGACCCCACCCAAGACTTCCTGCTGGGCCCAAGTCAGCTTGTTCTGCCCTGCCCCATTGCATTCCAGCCACACCACTGAGCACTCCAGCTTGTGCCAATGTAGATCATTGGCTGGGATTTTCCAGAAGGGTCTTGTTTCTCCTGCTGTAGTGGATGCCACTCAGGGTCTTCTGTCCTGCCTGCATCCCCAGTGCTGGGCACTAACAGAAGCCTAAGGGTAAGCAAGTTGTTTAACTTCTGAGCCGCCATTTCCTCTGCTGTAAAATGGGAATACTATATTTCTTGGTGAGACTGTACACATCAGAGTACCCAGCACAGGGCCTGGCACCTTGGAGGCAATCACTGAGCACTAGGTCCCCGTTTTCCCTGTCAACACATTCCTGCTGAGCCCCCTACCTCCTGCTCCACTCAAGGAATGGTGAATGGTGTTCTCTCGCTCCACTCTGGACCTAGTGACTGATATTCAGAGGCTCAGATGCCCTTCCCTCAGCAGTCTCTTCCTCATCCCCCCAACCTTGAGGGGAGGAAAGGGGGAGAGGTTGGAGCGAAAGGGCAAGGGACTCACTAGACTCGGGGCAAGTGGAGATCAGGTCCTCTGTTCCCTGCGAGGCCCAGCTGGAACCCTGGGGAGGTTAAGGGAGAAGTTGAAGGTGTGGCTCTCGTTTCCACGAGCTGTTCCAGATCCTTTCCCAGCTTTACCATAAATGGACTGTGGATGAACAAGTGTGAGAGTGAGGGAAGGGCCTGGGGCTTCTCGCTGGGCATTTGCTGGGATCATGAGTGATGGCACACAGGGCATGAGCTGAGCCTTCTGACCCTTTCTCTGCCTGGTTGTGTCTTCAGCAAAGCACTGGCTCCCACTGTGTGTGCAGTGTGTCTCAGAAGCTTCTCAGACTAACTCATTTCACCCCCACAGTAGCCCTAGGAGGCAGGTGCTATATTTCCCACACTTTTACAGCTAAGGAAATTGAGACACAGAGACTTGCTCAGTGCATCTGAGCAACTGCCCCACAGTGCTCACATCCACTGCGTTACGCAGTCTCCAGGAGGACAGAATGAACATTAATGTAAACCTGCAGTCCACCTGTCTGGCCCATGCATGGGCCCTCCTACCTCCCGTGGCCCTGTGTGAGCAATCTCTCTTTACACCTCCCTGCTCCATGCTCATTCCAGCCTCATCCTACCTTCTTGGCACCACCCATCTTTTAAGGAGAAGAAGCAGGTACCCTGGGAAAAGGAGAACCAGCAGCACGTGAATCAACAGTCCCTCCTGTCCAGCCCCATCAGCGCACGACCCTGTGATTGCCCTGGGCAGCCTCTGTCTTTAACTCAATCTTATTCTCTTGTCCAACTTTACTCTCCCTCACTGCCCTCCACCTGATTTTCATCTCTCCTGAGGAGAGAAAGATTAGTTGGACTTTTAATGGCCACTAAAGCCTTCCCGTGGGGATCCCAGGGAAGATTTACTATCTCCCTGGACCTCCCCCCTCCACACGCTGCCCCCTCCCTGGAGGGTTGTCTGGGCTTCTGCATGGGGTCCCTGCCAAGCTGCAGCCACCTGGTAGGAGCTAGTCTAGTGCCCGCCACACCTACCCAATGCTACCAAAAGTATTTTTCGGAGTTCACAGGGCGTGGAGGAGAAGGGTCTATAACCCACAATCCTAAGGTGCGGGGAGGAGCTCAGAATGCATTGAAGTATTACCCAACATGGGATTTATATTTTTAAAAAACAGTGTAAACAATAAAGAGCCCTCATAAAATGTTCAGGACCTTTGACTCAGTAATGTTGCTTCTGAGAGCTGATTTTCGGGAAGTGATTCCAGAGAAGAAAGAGGAAGTCTGAGGCACGAGGAGGTTTGTTGCAGAAGAGGAAGAGTAGAAATCGTGGGGGAACGGCAAAATCAGTCGGCGCTTGGATTTGACGGTGCAGTGTGAGATCATTTTAGATGATGCTCGGGAGGGGAAGGTGGACATTATAACAGGATAAAGTACAAACCTATACAAAACGTGTGCACAAAAGAGAATGGGCAACACTGAAATTATTTTGGCGTAAGTGAGGGGATTAGGACAGCAGTTTTCCTTTTTTAAAATCTCTTTTTCTTGAAAACAAAAACAAAATGAATGGGGCAGCAGTAGTGATTAGAAGGGATCATGGTGGGGGTGCTGCCGTGTTTGATTTCTTGATCTGGATACTTGCTAAAACACGATTACTGGGCCCCATACTGTAGATTTGGGGTGGGACCTGAAAATTTGCATTTCTAACAAGTCCCGAGGTGACACTTATGCTGCTGGCCTGTGGAACTCACTTTGAGAATCATTGCCCTAAATTAACCTGGAATCCCAACCACGGTGGTAGGGGAAGACCAGTGCTGATGAATATCGAGGAATATTCCTACCTGAATACAAAACTGAAGCTGGTGTTAGGTCTTGATGATAATAATTCTATCATACAGAGGATGTCAGTGCCTATGGTCCTCTGGCACTATGATCGGTGCAGAAGGAATTGATTTAAACTGACCCCACTTGATGTCTTCCAAAAACTCTAGCTTGAGCTAGTATTGGTATTGCCAGATGAGAAAGAGACACAGGGGGCAAATGCATTCAAAGGTGAGGAAATGCACAAATTAGAACTATTGGCATTATATCAGAGCGGTGAAGAATCAATATACAACACACATTAAACACTCTGTGCCAGGCACTGTGCTGGGACCTTTATCCTCCTTATCTCTTTCCATCCCCAAAAGTACCCTATGAAGTCAGCCCTGTCATTATTTCCAGCGCCCAGATCCTCTGTGTGGAGGAGTCAGGATTGAAGCCTGCCCCTTGCCCACACACAGCCTGATGGCACACAATCACCTCCTGTTGAAGAAGCAGCCAACAGGGAGGAGAGACGATCCTGGGACTGTCCGAATGGGTAGAAAACACAGAGTTTGTGGGAGGAGTTGGTGTTAAATGTAGGCTTTGGAGAAGGTAGGCGGGAGGAAACAGTGTGTAGCAGCAGACTCAGGAAGCCAGACGACAGGGCCTGTATTTGCTGGGACTCTTGGGAACGAAAGGAATGCAACTTACAGAGCAGAAGCCACAAAGGCTCTCATACAGGCCCTGGCTGGGGCAGATCTGGTCTTCAGGTATGGCTGGATCCAGGACCATCAGGACTCCACCTTTCCTTATTTTCTGACTTCTCTTAAGGAACATAATAGAAGAAGAAGAAAAACATTGGGAAATAAAGCTAAAAGCAAGTAACCAGGGTCCAGCTTTCAATTGCCCGAGAGCACTGTGAAGGGCTCTGAGGCCTCCAAATGGGATGCCCACGCCTGAGGCTTCTCTTCCTCCCTCCCAGGCGAGCCTGGTAGGTGGAGAGCCCCCTGCAGGCAGCCCGTGTCCCTGGTGCCTTTCTAGGGATCCTGCTGGTACTGCTGGATTTCTTCCTGGAGTTACTTGATTTTCATTCCTGCTCCTTGCTCCCTCCCAAGGACTCCAAGATACTTGGGTCTCGGGAGCAGCCCCGATTTGCTTTGCTGCAGACAGAGGAGGTAGAAGAAGAGACAGAGCAGGGAGGGGATGAAGTTAACTTTGCTGTGGGAGGCTAGAAGCCCTGAATCTCAAGTTGACAAGACAGGGCAAGTGTGCAAACCTTCAGCACACAGTGGCCCTACACTAGCGGAATGTGACCCTGAGAATATCCTGGGCACCAACCTATCGGATTAATTATTGGTCCTCCCTTTCCTTTGGGTGGTGGTGGCAATGTGGGAGAGGGGCTGAAAGCCTTTCTTTCTCTATAGCATACACTGTTGTATTTGTTGGGACACATATGATCCCAAGTCCGCATCTGCCTCCTCGCAGACTGCTTTATCACAGGGCTCTATTCCGTTAGCCAGCACTGAATTTAACAAGACTTAAGAGATGGTAGATAAAGAGGCCTGTTGCTCTGCCCCACTGTGCGGAGTCTGTAAACACCTGTCTACCTTTTTGGGTTGTTTCATCCTGAGCTCCAAGGGCATGCTATTAATCTTCAATATCTTTTTATTCTGCAAACCCTTCCACCAAGAAAGGACCCTGGAGTGTCACACAGAGGGTGAATTGACTTCATTCATTTCCCTCTTGCCAAACAGAGGAAAGGGACTATTAGCTAACAAGATCCACAAGGCAGTATCCAGGAAGGGCTTTGAAACGGCAGACATCGCACACATATGCCCCAGATACATGGCGTCCACCCTGCTCAGAGGAGCTTCCCTGCGCAGGTATTGAGCAGGGAGCACTCTCACACTGTTGGGGGTACAACATGAAAACACATTTGAGAAGCTGGCCCTGTGTTCACTACATTGAGACCATCCTTCAGTGGAGATGGTCCCAACACTTTCCAGATCACTTGGCTCCCCAGTGGCTCACACTTCTCTGTCTGGGCTGTTGTCCACACCATTGAAGGTGGCCACATTGAGAGGTCCCTTGAGATAGGAGGCTGGGATGTGAGGGGGACAGCAGTGAGGTGAGATGAACTCAGCTGGGGGCGGGGATTAAATAGCCTTTGTCTCTCCATTACCTCTAAAAGGTCCTTTGCAGCAGAAATGGCTAGTGTTTGGATTGTTACATATTAATGACTCTTCCTCTAAGATTAAGAGAATACAAATAATACACACACTTCTGAAGGTTGTCTGGACAACACCTGGTGTTATTAAAAGACGTGTAGAAGCAGGGAAGATTTCCAAGGTTGGGCTAAATCTCAGAGGCTGCTGGAATGGCTGTTCTTTTTACACCTGTTGAAGGCTCATGTACCAATGGGGAGTTAGTTTGCCATGAAACTCCATGTCTGAATCACAATGAAGACTCGAAACATACCCATGGGCCCTCATGGATGGACCTGACTATGTGGCCATAGCCCTGACGTTGTATGGGACTCCGAGGCTCCCCATGATAGACCAGCATTGGGTTATACAGATGGGGACCTCGGGGGAAGGTGGGCAGAGTGTGGCTGGCTTCTCAGGAGCCATGTTCCATCACCATCTGAGATGATACGCTCCATCCTCTGGGATCTGGAGATGGGAGGAGGCAGAGAGGACAACATGGGAACAGGGCCCGTGTGTGCTGTCACAGTAATAAGGTCAATCTGGCCAATGCCTCAGTGGTACTCGGCTCTGAGGATCTGGGTCTCACTTTGAGTGCAGTGTGGAAGCTGGATATGTTATAGGGGGAGATTCCCCTCCCCAGAGCTGAAGTCAGGACCTCCTTTCAAGAAAGAAGGGGGTGGGACCAATATCCGTTGACCACCTACTATGTTCCAGGCACTGTTCCAAGTGCTTTATACACACTACCCTGCACTTAACCACTTTACAGTTGGAGGAAACATGGACGAAGGGGCTGCAAATTGTCCCGGGGTCATGTTGCTAATGAAGGGCAAAGCTCAAATTTGAGCACAGATCTGCTAGACTCCAAAGCCAGTGACCTTCTTGACCAATATCAGCATTCCTGGTAACCGACTTGAAATCCACCTGTGCCTGATTTGAAATCCACCTGTGCTTTGTGACGATGTTTGGGCAACACTCAGCTGCACTGCCCATGAGTTTGGTCCTGGCTTGTAAGTGTGGTGCAAGGTCAGCCACTGTCATGGGGTTGGCTCCATCCTGAATGGCAATGTGCATTGACGCCAGAAACAAGGGTGTTTGGAAAGTTGCTGAGTTTTAACCATGGGCTCCTCTAAATGGCTCGAACACCTCTAGAAGGGATATTGTTCCAGGCATGGGTCTGATTTGTAGTAGCTATGCTTCTTTATCTATTTATTTGATGCTCTTTAGAGAACACCTGATTTTACAGACACCCTTTTGATTTCCAAAGCAAGATCCTAGGGATCCCATAGAGGGGGTTATGAGCTTCCTGGGGTGGGTGGAAGGACTGAGCAGAAGTGGGATGGTCCTTTCTTCCCCCATACCTACACCATTAGCTACTTTTTGCTGCTTTCTATAAGAGATTCCTACGCATAGTTCCATTGGAAGAATGACTGTTTGGGGCTCTTTCTTTGGAAGCCATTGGTTTTAAATGATGCTTTTATGACCTCTTATGCAAAGACATTTCTGTTTGTGTGTGAGTCTTTCTCCTGCAGGTCAGCCAAATGGCTGATCATTGCAGAGTTGTTAAGGAACTAAGTCTCTGTAAAGAACCATCCACTAGCCCACCCTTTGACCCTGGAAGCAAGACGTGACATGGTTGAATCGCTAGGTTAGCAAGGATCCAAGGATGAAAGGAAATGTGCATTGGTTGATGTTGGAAGAAACAGGAAAATGAAACCACCTATTGGGTCTCACTGTGGCCTTTAAAACTGGAAGGGGAAGGAGCATCCGGTAATAAGCCCTCCTTATTTTATTAAGGAATTTATTCTACCTCCAAAGGGGACCTCCTAATTTCTTGGGTGTGTTTGCAGAAACCCTTCAAGCGGATCCAGCTGGCTTTAGAATTGCTGCCCATTTGAACCTGCTCCAACCAAGCAAATTGGCCCTAATGAGGAAATTTTGCTTGGCATGGATGGTCTTCCTTTTCGTCACCTCCTCCTTCTTCTTCCGGCTGCCCTTCACCTTCTCCAACTCACAGAAAGTTAAACTCCACCATTTGGCACCATTCCCTAACATCAGCTTGGTTTCCTCCCCAGCCTTATATCCCTTCTCTCACTTTCTCCATTCAGTGCTGAGAGCACTCTTCATTCTGACTCGAAAGAACTTTTCTATTAGGAGTGGGCATGTCTTTTTTTTAAGTTCAGAATATTAGGGGGTACCCATGTTTCATTTAAGTACTTAGTTTTGTACAGATTGAGTCAAAGGGAATGGACATGTCTTGATAAATATATGTACCGTGGGGGAGACCTGGCCCACGCCAGCTTCCCAGAAGGTTTCGTTCCTAAAGTCTCTTATATATCAGCTGGTCGGACCTAAGCAGATATTTTCCCAGTTTTCCACTGTGCTTAGGCTTCTAGGCCTGCCCACAAAGCCCCCCCACCCCGTAGTCCTAGGACACAGCATGACATGGACCCTGCTGAGATGAATGGTAGCATGAACAGAGGGCACAGTTTGACGTGAGCTAGACTTGGGTTCTAAGCCCAGGTTCTTTTCTGGCTTTGAGCCAGTTACACTTGGAGCTTCAGTTTTCCCCTCAGTAAGTAAAATGGGAGGGATGACACCCAGCTCAGGTGAGATGGATTTGATTACCCTGTCCATGCGAGGGCTAAATGGCAGAACAACGCCAGCATAGCGTGGGTGCTCAGCAATGCCAGCTTCTGCACCATCCCTCTCTATTCTGGTCCCTGAGTCTGAAGACATCCAAGAATTGGTGTACTCCAAGTGCACAATGAATAAAGGTTAGAAAATGAAAACGCTACCATTTTAGTAATGGACCAAAACAGAGAAAACAACCATATGGTTCTGCCTTGGAATTTGACAAAATGCAGAATAACTCAATTTAAAAAAGATGGAGTAGGCTCAATGCCTGTGGCTCAGGTGGCTAAGACGCCAGCCATGTACACCCAGGGTGGTGGGTTCGAATCCAGCCCGAGCCCGCCAAACAACAATGACAGCTGCAACCAAAAAATGGCCAGGCGTTGTGGCCAGCTGTGGTCCCAGCTACTTGGGAGGTAGAGGCAGGAGACCCACTTGAGCCCAGGAGTTGGAGGTTGCTGTGAGCTGTGATGCCACGGTGCTCTACCTAGGGGGACAGCTTGAGGCTCCTGTCTCAAAATAAATGAATGAATAAATAAATAAATAAATAAGATGGAGTAGGCGGACAAGTGATGAAGATGCTGAGGGGATCTCCTGCACCCAGCCTAGAGTGCAATGGCATGATCATAACTTTGTACCTCACTGCAGCCTTGAACTCCTGGGCTCAAACAATCTTCCTACCTCAGCCTAGGTTGATCTCAAACTCCTGGACTCAAGTGATCCTCCCGCCCTATCCTCCCAAAGTGTATAATTACAGGCATGAGCCACTGTGCCCAGATGATTTTTATTTATTTATTTAAAACATTTTTGTTTGTTTGTTTGTTTTTTGGAGACAAGGTCTCACTCTGTCACCCAGGCTGGAGTACTGTCATAGCTCACCGCAGACCTCAAACTCTTGGGCTCAAGTGATCCTCCCACCTCACCCTCCTGAGCAGCTGGGGCTACAGGCACATCACCACACCCAGCTAGTTTTTCTATTTTTTGTAAAGATGGAGTCTTGCTATGTTGCTCAAGCTGGCTTTGAACTCCCAGCCTCAAGCAATTCTCCCACCTCAGTCTCCTAAAGTGCTAGGATTACAGGCATGAGCCAGTGCACTTGCCTCTGTTGGGTCATTCTTAACATTGCTCTCCTCTGCACAACAAAATTATTCCTGGTAATAATCACATTAATAATCATTATTATTTCCAATTTGTTAACTTAAAAAACAGACCACAAACATTGGAAATGAAGAATAAATTTCTATTGCAAAAGTATTATTTAAATTTAGCAAAATTTGTCAGGTATGAACTAGTATTTGAACTTACGAAGTATTACATGCTCTGTTTCACTGTTTTCAGTTTCAAATGCAAATAAAACTTCCAAGTGATCGCCCAGAGTAACAAGATTGAAGTAACTCAAGTTCTTTGTTTTTAAATCACTGTAGCATCATTGTGATTCTGAATCCACTATTTGAACACACTCTGAGCCATTAGGAATTTACTCATGTTGTGTGTGTGTGTGACTTTATAACTTCCATGTGGCATGCAATTTATTAAAAATACATGTAGACAATAAAAACATGCTGATTTGAAGCTCACATATATGATTATAACTCACCAGCAACTACAACAATTCTTTGGAAACTAGACCAAGAAAAAAGTTTCTTGGGGAGACGTATTCTATCATTGATGTGGCTTAGACTAGCTTGAGCAAGATGACAATAAACAACAATATAAGTTTTACTCCGTTTTATTATTGTTTTATTTTCTATAAGACAACACCCCTCTGACTGCTTGCTGAGGTGGTGGTCTACTTCTACCACCCTGCCTGTGGCACACAAGTGTGGACATTGCTGGCTGCCAACCCAAGAGCAACCTATTCCTCCTTCCTCTACTAACAGAAGTAAGTTCTGATGTTTGTGATGAAACATCAGCGTACTCAGCAAAGGCAAGTCTCTCCTCTACCTCCAGGGAGCAAGCATTTTACAATCCTGGTGGGCCATGTCTCCACTGGTGGTGATTGATGTAGGTTGAGCAAATAATTGGATTCTAGCCCAAAAGAAGTGAGGATAGATTTTCTGGGGTGAGGCTACAGCTCAGGGAAAAGACTTTCCTCCACACTAAACTCAAATCAAAACAAACTAACAAACAAAAACAAACTAAAGAAGCAAGACATTTCCCTTAACATAAACACACATATGCATTCACCCCACTCCTGGATTGGCCGCTGCTGGATGAGGAAGTGATGCCTAGGACCACAAGGACCATCCTTCAGCCACAAGCTGAAGGAACAAGCTGAAGGTGAAGTCAATACATTAGAGAGGGCAGAAGAGAAAAATGGAATCACCTGGCCCTGGAATGTTTGCTTTGTAAGATACTATACTCTTAACCTTTATGCCATTGTTACTTAACTGTCCTATTGCTTGAAGCCAAAAGCAACTTAGAGTTACTATTGGATGTGTGTATATATCTGGGAAAAGATAGTCACCCAGGGAAGTAGCTTACTCAGTCTGGAGAAAACCAGGGAAAAGGGAGAGCATAGTACGTTCTTGGCCTCCCAGATTTGGTGGGAGAAGAAAGAAAGTAGAGACATTGGGCAGGATGGATCTACTGGTTGGCTTAAGACCTGGACATCTGTCAATTGAACCAGAACCAGAGTGTTGGAGTAGCTGAGTGGGCAGGTGGTACCAGGCAGGGGCTACATGGGCCTTTGTAAAACACGAGTCCGTCACTGGGTAGTGACTACGGATACCCATCTGGGTAGTGACTATCCATCCATCACTGTGTGCTCCTTCCTACCTGCTCTAAACTACAATAGAACCTCCATAGTCGACCACCTCCCTACATTGATCACTTCCTTAATTTGACCGAATTTTCACAGACCAGACATACACTACATCTATGTATCAGTACAGTAGGGTGGTGACAAGCCCAGGGCATGGAGGGTGGTGACTAAAGGCAAGCGAAGCAAAGAGAAGAGACTCCCACTCCGCCCGGTGAGACCCAGTGTGCTGCCATGGGGGCTACTACATTTTTTCCAGCCTCAAAGAGATTTAGCAGGTTGCAAATTTTCTGGAAAGTTTATTAATAAACCGGGCCAGTAGCTCTCAACTGTAATCCTTTGGGAGGCTAAGGCAGGAGGATTGCTTGAGGCCAGGAGTTCAAGACCAGGCAGGACAATAGGGAAACACTGGCAGTACAAAGAATAAAAAAAAGAGCCGCTCATGGTGGTACATGCCTACAGTCCCAGCTACTTGGGAGGCCTAGGCAGGAGGATCGCTTGAACCTAGGAGTTTGAGGTTGCTGTGAGCTACACTGACACCACTGCATTTGAACCTGGGTGGCAGAGCAAGACCCTGTCTCAAAAAATACAACTAACTAACTAAATATCGCAGCATAAAGCATTGCACGGCAGGAAGAAAAGGGGAGGAATTTGAAAACTACCCCTTATACCTCTGGGCTGCATCATCCAGCCTGTCAGGAAGCCTGATCTCACGTACTGGAGGCAGAACTGACGCCTCCTGAGAGGGGAGCTGACCCGGAAGGCAGCTGGGGAACCCAAGGCCACATATGTGTGCGATGCGGTGTCTGCACCTAAATTTTCGTTCGTTGGTGGGCAGGGACAGCCCATCCCTCCTTTCCCCAGGCTTGTACCTCTCCCTGTGGGGCTCAGATGCCCTGAAAAGGCCTTTGATACCTTCTCCACGTTTCTTCCACTCCTTTCCACACCACCCTTCCAGTTTGCCCTCAAAGCAAGTCCCTTAGGGCTGAGTGTAAAACTCCATCTGCACCTTTAGTAAGAAGAGTAAAGAGGAAATATTGCTGCTCGCTGCTCGGCGGGGCTCAGTAGAATTGCCTCAAAGCAGTATTTATCATGCCATTGAGCGGATGCCCATGTTTAATGTGCTATCTGTTCTGACCCCAGGTGTCTCTCTGCATCACTGCTCTCCAACCAGCCCTCCTCCAGTCCGCGTCTCAGCCGAGGGTCATTGCTGACAAGTGTATTATCAGTGTTTATCCATATTAAATCTTGTAGCGGTGACTGCCTTTTACCCATTTTTCTAAACTCTCCGTGGTTCTTCTGCAGTTTCCCTTTCTGCTTTGTCTTGTCCTTCTTGGAAAGGCAAACCCTCCTAAGTCAGGAATTGCACAGCTGCTGCGTGTTCGCGTTGTTTACGGACAATAAGGGTGCTGTGGATGACCCTGCTTCAAAGCTCAGGCTTTCATCTGGAATGGGTTCTGACCTATTCATAATTACACAATTCAGAGCAGTGGGGAGTTCACCACTGGGACTGGTTTAATTACAATATACATCTGTGAAGGAAAAAAAAAGTGGGTGGCCAGCATTTTTGTCATATAAGAACATATTAAAAACTATCTTTTTTTTTTCTTGAAACGGAATCTCACTCTGTGCCCTGGCTAGAGTGCTGTGGCATCATAACTCACAGCAACCTCAAACTCCTGGGCTCAAGACATCCTCTTGCCTCAGCCTCCTGAGTTGCTAGGACTACAAGCACCCACCACGGCACCTTGCTAGTTTTTCTACTTTTAGTAGAGACAGGGTTTCACTCTTGCTCAGGCTGGTCTTAAACTCCTGAGCTCAAGTCAACCGCTCTCCTCAGCCTCCCAGATGCTGCGATTACAGGCATGAGCCACCTCGCCTGGCCAGTAACCATCGTCTTAACTATGTTTTATTTAGGTATAGTGCTTTATACTTTGTAAAACAGTTACTTCTGATTTTTCTAAAACCTACAAATAGTTGCTGTGTTTTCCCCTCTCCTTTAACATCTTATTAGAGCAAGAATAAAATCCATCTTATTCTGAAAAATAATTAAGTACAAAGTTCTAGCTTAATCGAGCCATTACAAAATCAAAGCCAGGTCCCCAGTTTTGAATTTTATGTCACTCATGCTAAGGAGACAGTCTCAGTCAACGTGTTTCTTTGCTTCTACCTAACGTTTTATGCGTGTTTTAGAATTAATTTTCCAAAAGTGTCATGTATTTTATGATTTCTCCAAGATAGGTATTCTTGAGAATAGAAATGTCAATAGAGGCATAATCTATAATTTTGCAACGCAAATTGTTCCTTTCTTTCTGTGGCCATTGCTGCCCACGGAGTCTTGCAGTTAAAACTATCATCAACTAAAAGGAAGGTTTTTTTTTTGTTGTTTTTTTTTCACCAATGATGAAACCCTAGGAACAAATAGCTCATACTACTATTTAAAACCCACCGTGTTTTATGCTCAAATTGATGCCAAAATCATAAGAAATTAGATTATAAAGTAATACGTGACACAGACAAGAATAAGGTCAAGTTTCTTTGTTATAAGAAAAAAAAACCCCACAATCCACTGTAATGGAAAATATTTAATTAGACAGATCATTCATTCAGTCAATAGCTAGTTGTTCAATGTCTCTTAGCTACCAGGTACTATCAAGACACAGTCCTCTTCCCCCACCCCACCCCCCGCCCTCCTCTTTCCTTTTCTCTTTGTGCTCCTCTTAGTCCTCTTGTTTTTCTCCCAGAAATTTGGCAGGGGACAAAGCTATTATAGCCATAATGTGTTCCTAGTCTCCTGGTAGCTAGGTGGAAAAAAGATCTTTGTTTGTGCAGGGAGATAAATCTCCCTTTCCTGATCCTGCAACCTGCCTGCTCACTGCAGTCGCCATCTTGCATGGGGCATACGGAGAGAAGGAATCTAGGGGTAAGAGAACTGTAAGAGACTCTTCGGCTGTGTTGGTGAGAAGGGGATCTTGAGGGGCAGAAAAAAAATAATGGAGCTTTAAAATATCTGGAAGTTATCCCAAGACCCCTGGTGGGGATTCAGATAATGGATGACCGTGGTGGTAGGAGAGACACTAGCGTTTAACCACTCAGGACTTCCCCTCCATATTTTATCTTTGGTGTCGTGGCAGCAGTGCTAATAGGACACAAGCCTTCTTGCCCCAATCATGGCCCATTACAGCTTCAGGAAAAGCCATCATGTTTCCGCAGCATGTATCTGTCAGCAGGAGACTATTATGGGAGCACAAACTCACATTGTATTAGTGTTATCAGTTAATTATGGTCCTTGGGAGAGTGCCAGCCAATGGGCTAGTGGTATGCTGACCACCACTCAGGGATATAACTCCACACCCCAAACACCAGCATGTGAGAAGACAGACAGTCCACAGAGGTGTGTGGTCAGGGACACTGCGCTTGGCCTGGAGCCCAAGAAGCACTGTCCCCAAAGATGTGCAGGTCTCTGCATAGGCTAGGCCCGCCTTAGCCATCATGGACTGTCAATGGGTGCCCTTCCTGGACTCGCCGGCCCAGCCCTCTCCCTGGGGTGGAACGGAAGGAAGCTTGGTTTGTGATTCTGACAATTCCACGCGGGCATCTTCCCTTTCCGGGGCCGGTGGTAAGAAATGGCCACACACCTTGGGTATTTACCAAGGCCTCATTGTCCCCTGGAAACTTGACTTCAAGGAACGTGGGTAAGGGTGAGGGGCGGGGATGGCATAAGCAAGCAATCACTGTTCCCACACTCGTCGGACTCAGGCAGCATCTTCCAAATGCCTGTTGGATCATTTCTTTTAGTGATGAAACCATCAACGTCTCTGCTCTCCTGGGGACCCAGCTGGGTCCACCAGCTTCTGCAAAATTGCCTGGTTTGAAAGATGCCAAAAGTTCCCTCTTATTTTTGTCCTCAGAGCAGCACATGGCAGGGAAGGAATTTGAGAACCTGAGAAACACTGCTTGCTGGGCCTTATTTGTGTTAAAATGACTCGTGCCTGGGGAAGCTGCCTCTAGAGAGGGAAGGATGAGGCTCCACTAAGGGTAGAGATGCTCACCAGACCTCTGGCCAGGGGTGCTATGCTGGGATCGGCTGCATAGATCATGGCAGGACCCCTCAAGTGACCCTGACATCCAGGTCCTTAAGTAGGACAGCCCACTCTGAGGACTTAGGGTGGAGTGAGATGGGGAATAGTGGTGGTTAGTGTGGATCGGGTTCAACTAGATCCCTGACATTCTCTGTGATCTTTGTCCTAGGGGAATACAGGTGTGAGTAGGCTGGGCTGTGCACGAATGTTTCCTAAGTACCTGGTACCTGGAGCATTGCTCTTGGCAAGATAGCAGGCCTTGAGGTTGGCATCTGCCAGCAAGTGCTTTCTCTGTCCTCCTCTCTCTGTCCCCAGGAAACCAGGTGGGGAAGTGTGTGGTCACAGAAGCCCATTTCCTGTTATCCCCCAGGTGAAGGGTGTGGGGAGGGTATTGCACTGAGACACTTCTTCTTTGCCTTCATATCCCTCCAGAAAGAGCTTGAACGTGGGAAAGGGAAGAGGGGGTAGGGAAAGCAAAGAGACTTGTCTACTATACTTGAGGGTGAACATGTAGAAATCTACAGATCATGGACGGTGTGCCTTGCCAGTTATTCGCTGTGTGACATTGGGTGGGTTATTTCACCACACAGGGAAATTTGCAAATTTCCTTCTGTGTCAAAACTGATGATGGCTGTATGTGATTCCCTGAGGCCCTCCTAGCTGGAGGCTCTGTGAATGTAATAAACATCTATTTAAAAGAATTTGTCCCAATACTGGGGCGTAGGGCAGTTGAGGGGTGGCTTAGAGTTTCTACAAGGGATGGATTACAGATAGCACCTGCTCTGGTTGAGGAATAAAAGTGTGAAATCATGATTTCTTGACTGCATTTCAAACTTGAGGGAGGCCAAGAACTCTGCCCACCCTACTCCACCCCCTCACAGCCTCTAATTCTGGAGAAGAGATGACTTTGGCAAGATCATGTGATCCCAGAGTCCTCTGCACTGCCCCATACTGCTACTTCTTCAGCCAGAGGCATGACGCCCCTGCCTTTAGGAAGGAATCCCACCCTTTAGGATCTGGCTGATGACAGAGTAGGAGAAAGGGTGGTCTCAGTTACCTTTATCCCGGTCTCAGTTACCTTTATCCCTTCATCTCTGGAGGCAGAGAATAATTGTGCACAGACATTAGCCTGATTTTTAAACCAATGTAGACCTCAACTTTCCCTCATTTGGTCCCAGAGGCTTTGAATCCATTACTCTGGCACATATAGGGGTCTTTCTTTTAACGCTATGAGGAGCCCTTTATCTCTACCGAGTGTGCTTTGTCTCCAGTTAAAAATAAAGCACCCACACAAAGTAAGGAGCCAACTGACCCCACACAACCTCTCAGGGACTAACCCTTCCCTGGCAGTGGCTTGTCCCTGAGTAGGTGTTGGCACTCAACTCCAAACTGCGGCAGTTTAACAGTTCACTCACAAAACCTTTTTAAATGTATATATATTTATTTCAGATAAATATGAGGGCACATACGAGTTACATTGTTTGCATTTATAAGGTCAAGTCTGAGTAGTGCTTGTGTCTTTCACTCAAGAAGTGTGCCATTTACCTACACACTGGCCTCATTAGGTGAGAACTTACAAAAGCCCCTCCCCACCCCTCCTTCTTGAATTTAGCTGAGTTTTTCTTTCACGCGTGCACGTTGTTTTTAATCTACAAGTGTCAAGTTAGTATTGAGTACATGGGGGGCTTGATTTTCCATTCTTGGGATGCTTTATTTAGGGGAGTGTTTTCCAAATCCATCCAAGTTGTAACAAAAGATATAAAATTTCCATCTTTTTTTATGGCTGAATAGTGTTCCATGGTGTGTGTGTGTGTGTATGTGTGTGTGTGTGTGTATATATATATATAAAACAGTTTATTGTTCCATGCCTATGTTGATAGGCACTTGGGTTATTTCCACATCTTTTTTTTTTTTTTGAGACAGAGTCTCAAGCTGTTGCCCTGGGTAGAGTGCTGTGACATCACAGTTCACAGCAACCTCCCACTCTTGGGCTTAAGCGATTCTCTTGCCTCAGCCTCCCAAGTAGCTGTGACTACAGGCACCTGCCACAACACCCAGCTATGTTTTGGTTGTATTTGTCATTGTTGCTTGGCAGGCCTGGGCTGGATTTGAACCCTCCAGTGTATGTGGCTGGCGCCCTAGCCACTGAGCTACAGGCACTGAGACTATTTCCACATCTTTGTGATTATGTATGGGGCTGCTATAAACATTCAAGTACAAATGTCCTTATGGTAAAATGATTTTTTTTTCTAGTTAGATAGATAGCTAGTAATGGGATTGCAGGATCACATGCAAGATCTACCTTTAGTTCTTTGAAGATTCTCCATACTTCTTTCCATAAAGGCTGGACAGTTCTCAGTGCAACCAACAGTGCAGGAGGGTTCCCTTCTCTCCGTACTCACACCAGCATCTGTCGCTTTGGGACCTCGTGGATCTGAGCCATTCTCACTGGGGTTAGGTAATATCTCAAAATGGTTTTGATTTGCATTTCTCTGATAATAGGAGATGATGAACATTTTCTCATGAGTTTGTTGGCCATTCATCTGTCCTCAAGAGAAAAGAAGCAACTGTTATGTCCCATATCATTAGGTGCTGGGGATTCTCGGGTGTACAGAAACAGATGTGCTTTTATGGAGTTTACCGTCTGGTAAGATAGGGGTGAAGGAATACACAGATCGTTGCAAACCATGGTAAACTCCCTGAAGCAAAGTGAATAGCAGAAAGAGTCTGGTACAGTCCCTTCTAGGTGGCAGGTGCAAAGTCTGGGGCCTAAGGAGAGTATGACACAAGGTGTGAAGGGGCACAGAGGGACCACAGGAACCTGTCATGGGAGGCCTTCCTTCCAGGCCACAAACTTGGGCCTTTTTCCTAACTGCAACAAGGGGGTACTGGGTGTGCCTTTTACAAAGTGCTCCCTCCCCATGTGCTTGGAGAATGGATGTCAGTGGGCCAGAAACGATGCAGAGAAACCAGTCATCGAGGTCTTGGCAAGAGATAATGGTTATGCAGAAGTCAGGCTCAAGGAAAGCTCTCTGCACCCCTCTTTCTGTTTCTAACCAAGTCCGTATGTGATTAGAAACAAATTCCAGGGCTGCTGAGAGAGGAGACATCTTCATCCATCTCTCTGTGAGATGCCTTCCTGAGCCTCACACCAGGAGAATCCCACGCGTTCCTCAACTTTAGCACATATGAAAAATCTCAGCTCTGTTTCCCAGCCTGCCCAAGTGCACATTTATCCAAATCAAATATCCTCTGCGATCCTGCTGCCCACTCCCCCAGCACCTCCCCATGTGGCTGTCCCTCCTGGGATCTCTCACAACCCTCTCTGCTTCATTCCTGAAGTGTGGTTCACACACTGCCTGCAGTTACACTCCCTTTAGACATTATTGTGATGATGAAATTATGTCTTCCCTACCGCTTGCTCATTGTTTTCTGCAGAATATAGGAGAATAAGGTGGTGGTCTCTCCTAAGGGCTTCCTTCTCCCCTTTTAAATAAGTCTATACATATCCCCTTCCCCGCACTCATTTGAATCATCAGATTGATTATTATCCCTGTGGCCGATGCATCTCAAAAAATGAAAAGCCCGGAGGAAGGCATGGGACATGACTTACAGCTCATTTTGGTCCAATGGCAGCCCATAACATTTGGTTTCATGGAGGGAGCAGTGGATGGGGATGCAGGTGTGTTCATAGCTGGGGATTCAGGTGTATTTGAAAGCATCTACTTGTGGGATAGGTAAGTTGGTTGTTTTAACTACAATGTATTTTCCTAAGCAGACAGAAATTCATTTGCTCATGTTTGTGTCCTGGGTACACTTCTGAGAGCTGCCAATGGACAGAGCATCACTTTACACATCCAGAGAGCATTTCATAGATGCACGCCCTGCCTCTAGCCACCTGAGAACCGGTTGGACTGACTGGCCCAGGCGTAAGAGCTGGGAAGGGAATCTGTTTTCTCTCCTGCTCTCTGGCAATGTCTCACCTGCTGGCCTGACCCTTCACACTTTTGCACACCAAATACAGGGTTTGAGGCTGTGAATTTCTAAGGCACTGGCCTCTTGTCTTTGGTGCGTGGGTGGAGGACTGTGACTCATTTTTAATTAGAAAAGGAGCCCATTCCAAAAGGCTTAGAGGTGAGTTTGCTAAGCCTGCCAATTACAACATGGTTTTGGGGGGGCAGTAGAGGTATATACATGGCAAATCTCCTACTCCACCCCAGAGCCACCTGGTATTTGGATATGTATATTTTTTCCTTTTTAGTGGGAGAGGGCAGGCCTTATTATGGCTCTAAAACCCAGTCCTCCTACTGCTCAGGAGGGGACCTCGGGCGTGTGAGCGTCTTATTCCATTGAAGTCTCTCTGGCTCACCCCCCTTCCCCCACCCCTGCTTGAATCTGTCACTTTAAGTCCAGCCCCTGAGAGATAGCCAATGGGAGCCAAACCATACATCAGTCTCCCAGTCTTAAAGCTACAGTAGGGTTAGTGGGCTCCAAGTCTCGGGTGCCCCAGCCTCTTCCACAGCTTTTCATCCCCTTTGCCCGCTCGCGCCGGAGCGCGCGGATGAGTGGGAGCGCAGGCTGTGCGCGCAGCACGGCTCTCTGCCTCCTTCTCCCCCGCCGCGACCGCGTCCTCCCACTCTGCCTTCTCGCGCACTGTGCCCCTGCCCGGACTCGCACCTCGCCTGTGCCCTTCACTCGCTCTTCCGCGTGATTTCCCCGCCGCCTTTCTCTACCAACTGGGAATGCTAAAACAGGACTGATGGACGTGTCCGAACTCTGCATCCCGGACCCCCTCGGCTACCACAACCAGTAGGTGCCCCGCTTTTTCGGTCGGTCTGTCCTTCTGCCCGTCCAGCTGTCTTTCTCCTGGGGAATCACAGTTCCTCTTCCCACATTCTTGTGTAAAAGTGGCAGGGACCTCCGGGAACACTTGGGGGACGTGGGAGAGGAAAAGCCGCACACTTCCTGGGTTTCTTTCTCGGGCGTAAACCCGCCCCTAACTTTTCCCAACCCCCCTTTTACAAACCTTCACTTTTAGGCAAGAGGACTGCTTTCTCGTACACTCATTCTTCATTTTGCTATCCTCTCCGATCTTGCTCCGCGGTGAGAAAATATTTGAGTTTCTGCGGAATGGAGCAGAAGCCCAGAACAGGTGCAGGAATGTGTTTGCAAGGATATCCTGTCCCGTCTGATGAAGCCTCCCCGCAGGCGCTTTGATTTATTATTTCCATCCTGGGGTCTAAAAGTGATCCCAGCAAGGGGGAGAACATTCAACCTGCCTTGGCGGTTTGGAAATTGCAGGCGGCCAGTACCGGCTCGCAGAGCAATCACAGTGGGGCGCCCCGAGGGTGCGCACGTGGCGCGGTGGACCCAAAGCGCCCCAGGGATGCAGGTGGCGTGGCTTTAGGCTGGCTGAGCTCCGCATGCTCTGCGAGGGGAGCGAGCATCCCGCCAGGAGCCAGCCAGGGCTGCCGGACGGCACTGCGTTGTCGTAGGCAAAGTTCGTTCGTGTCTTTGGGGGAGGCTGCGTCCTGCTAAACTGATGCACACGATTTCTCTGCCCTGGGGCAACTTTGCGCTCGTAGAGCCAGAACTTAGGGTTGTCCGAGGGACGTGAGTGGCGGCTGGGGCTGTGAGACCCGACTCTCAGGAACCGCGGGGCCCCAACCCCAGGGACAGCGGGGCGAGCGCGCGGAGTAGGAAAGTGGAGAACTGAGGTACGGAGCAGTGGGTGGCTGCCCCGCGCGCCTTGTCCAGGTTCTCCAGAGTCACACTCTGGCCACCCATCGTCTCCTTCCGAGCTCCCTTCGTGGTCGCCGTGCCACCTGCCGCGTCCCTGCCGGGGGTCCCATCTTGGGCGCTCCTGATCCATCACACCCCCCGCGGAGTCCCGGCGTTTGGGTAGGTGCTAGCGCAGAGCGGTCCCTCTAGCAGGTTAATAATAATTATTATTATAATAACATCAACAACAATAAATAAATCTCTGGGTTCTTACCGACAGCTTCCCTGCTTAACTTTGCACTCTTCTTCCTTTTTTTTTTTTTTTCTGAAGCAAACTAAACTCTCAGAATCTGCGTTTCTCTTATTCCACCGTCCTTTCGTTTTTTTTGTAACACTCGCTCCCCCTACCCACCCGAGAACCTGGAGGACATCTCTAAAATAAATACTCTGCATACTGTGGGATCCCAGGCAGTACTTACCGCCCCCCCCCCCCACACACACACTTCTTCCCACCTACGGTGGATCACGCGTGAAGGAGGAGGCAGCTTCACGGCAGTGGATTGTGTCGCTGGCCAGACTGTCCGGGCCTCCACGGTTCTGATTTTAGGATTCCCTCACCGAGTCCCACTGGGGCCAGGCCCTTCAGATGCCAGCTAATGTTGGGAGAAGGTGGACGGAGTAGGTCTGGGAGATGAGGGGAATCTTTAATTACAGTGGGTTTGGATTTCCACGGGCTAGGAAAGTGG
Organism: Otolemur garnettii; assembly: GCF_000181295.1. NCBI lineage: Eukaryota > Metazoa > Chordata > Mammalia > Primates > Galagidae > Otolemur > Otolemur garnettii. The sequence continues at coordinate 3,007,141 of NW_003852415.1, forward strand.
CTTTCATTCCCATTAAAGGTTACACGGATCCCAGCTTCTGTGGCTGGAGGCGGAGAAGTGTTAGTGAGTCTGTGGACAGGATTTGGTGCTTGTGGGGCATTTCCTTACCTAAAATTACCAACTAGGACAAATATTGGATGTTTAAATTATTTAGGCTCCCTCTCTCCAGAGGCGACTTCTTTAGGTGAGCTTGAAATATCTACGCATTTGTCTGTGGCACAAGTCATAGTGAATAAATAGGAAAATTCGTATGAAGGAAGTATATTCTTTGATTGTGTTAACCAGGAGAGCAAGGAGAGAGATGGAGGGTTTAACAGCTGGGCAATTCATCGTGTTGACGGCAACTCTGGCTTGGGTTAGAAGAGAAATATGGACAGAGGTGAAGTCGGGGAGGCAGCAAGGGGAAGGAGGTGGCCCTGGTCCTGGAGGTCTGGCAAAGGTTCCAGGTGGAAATCACTTACACACTTACCTTGACAGCGTTCGGGTTCCCAACCCTTCTTGGATTCTTTTGAAAGAATTAGCTTTTCCTTCCATGGGGCACAGGAAAAGCCAAAAATACACCTGCTATCTCTACCAAGGAACTAAGCATCCCTGGGAGATGTCATTTCTCAAAGCCCAGGATTTGCTGGGCAGCAGCCCCAGGCAGGGATGAGCTGGCCCCTGGGCAGATGTGTGCCTCCGGGGGAGGGTCTGCATTGGTGCAGAGCGTGCCATTTCCAAGGACAAGCTTGTGTCTGGGGCAGCATCTTTCTGACCTTTACCCCAGGGCTTCATGATCTGGCTTTAGAGCCGGGGGTAGTTAAGTCACAAAATGGAGGACTGCATTCCTGGGTTTGGTGGAAGGATAGAAAGTCGGATGAACCCACTCACTGAGGTGCTGCTTTGCTCGGGGAACGTGTGTGTGAGCGGGTTCGTGTTCTCTGTACGCACAGTTTTTGCCCGGGCACATTAGTTGACATTCCAGGACTCCACAAAATCCAAGGACACAGGACCAGAGTTCAGGGAGAAAGAACTCTCCAGCCCTCCCTCTTACTTCTAATGCACAGAGAGCATTTTTCAATGCTCGAGTGTGATTCCCACTTTCTCAGGTGAGAAATGAACACACGCATGAAGATACCTATGTACCTTCCTACCTTTCTCTCTTTCATTTTCATTTTCCTGTAGCCAGTCCTGTAGGTGACTCCATTACCCTTTCTAATCAATATTTTATGTACATGTATAATCAGTCGGAGTGGGAGTCAGTGTGCTCTCCAGCGTGTGCCTGTGTACAAATGGGTCCTTGACCAGACCAGCTGGAGACCCACGCACAAACAGCCCAGAGAGTGAGGGGGGCAGCGGTGGTGGTGCCCGACCCACCGTCTGATGAACACTTTGCTGTTGTTAAAGAAACAAAGAACAAACTGTCCCGAAGGTAAAGTATGTGGGTTCACACGTAGGAAAAATGCCACATGGTAATTCAGAATCAGTGACCTAGAGAAAAACAAAAGGGGAAATTAATTTTTAATGGTACATTTAAAAATAAATCAGAGTCAGGACATTAGTCTTGGTTTTCCAAGGGAGGGGCTCTAGGAAATAAGCCTTTATGTGCCTGCCACCCTTTTGGAGATGTGGGCTTTGGGGAAGAGGCTGGGTGGTTGCAGGAGTTGTGATAAAATGGGAGAAGACATTAGGTCAATGTCGGAGGCCCCAGTCCCAGCTCAGGCCCTTTCCAGCTCAGTGAGATCCTGACATCACTGGAAATTTCCTCTTGGAGCTTACTGTACTTCCCTAACTCCTTTCATTTTAGAAACACTCCTCTATTTGACCAATAATTAAGACATATGAAAAGATCTGTTTCTTAAAAAAAAAAAAAAATGAAGAAACAACCTGGCCCACAAAACAGGAACCTTTTCATTCTATTGATTTGGAACAATCAATAAATATTCCATTTAGCCTGGGAGAGGAGGGGCAGAGGGGACTTTCGGGGAAAGCACTTCGAGGGAGGTGGCTGAGAGAGTTTTCATATGACACCCTGCTTTCTCAGATTACCCCAGCCCTCGCTCGGGTGGGGGGCTTTTAACTTTGTCCTGTATGTGCCATTCGTGTTCCGGATAATCAGATATTTTGCCAAATGGTTTTAAAAATAATCAAAATTCATTGAAAAAGTTTGTCTCCTTCCTTGGTCCTCTGCAGAATGCCTAGTGAGGTTTTTTTTGAGCAAAGATCTTCATAGCTCTAGCGGCCCAGTGGAAAGATGTGCCTGAGACAGAGATATTGGGGGAGTGTATGCACCAGGGGTGGGCCATGGGCTTGGCTGTGGACAAGTAGGACTCAGAAGGAGAGAAAATTCCAAGGCAGCAAACAGATAAGAGATAGGATGCTTTTGACCTGGCTGTGCAGCGCTCCTGCCTAGAACCCATCTTCCCAGGTACCTTAAGTGACTTCTTCAAAATGATTAAAATTCTTGTGGTTCCAAATTTAAAGGAATAGCAGCCATTTAGACCATAATTCGCTGCTTCAAAGTAAAGCCCAGCCCACACCCTACACACCTCCCTTCGGTGCTTCTCCCCTACCTACCAGCACTCGTCACGTCTCTGTCCAGCTTTCTCTGCAGTGAGACCCATGAAGTTCTGCCTAGAATTAGCCAAGACTAATACAGCTGCCCTGGCTCTTGACTGCATGTTACCCGCTGGAACCCCCACTCGGCTTGAATGCTCTGGTGTCCTTCAGAGACAATATAGTCCCCAGAAGGTGCGTGGACCCAAGAGAGGACTGCCAGTGGAGGGCCCAGAGAGCTGTGAGGACACATGTTGAGGATAGGCTGGCACCAGCCTATCCCTCCTTTTTGCCCTTGAAGTGATCTGCTCATTTCTAGGGGTAAATCAAACACCTTTTTGGCATGTGTGTGCTAGTGACCCTTCATTGGGCTTTGTCTCTGGAGAGTTTTACGTTTCTCAGTCCCAGCAGCCACAAATGTCCTGGGAACGGTCACAGACATCGTCATTCCTTAGAGGAGGCGCCCATAGGCTTTGGCAGCCCTGGTGTTTCTTGGTGTGGCAGGTTGGCCTGGGGTAGGATTACATCCGAGTTGTCCCATCCGTTGGTGTGGCCTCCCTGCACGGGGAGGTTGTGGTGTTTATAATTGCAAATGTAATTAGAAGACCAGCTCTGGGGGCCCTGGGATGCTCAACTTCCCTGCATATCATAGTGACCCCTGTGATGGCTGGCCCAGCAGATTAACCCTCACCAGACCAGCCCTCCTCCTGCCATTGGTGAGGCCACTGACCTTCCACGATAACGGCGGCGCTGTCCTGGGACCAGACACCTTCCAGTGGGATGGGGTTGGGGGATCAGGGCAGTGACTAGGAGAGATCAGTAGCTGGGGTTTTTTCTTCCCTAGGGCACTCAGCTGGTGACCCTCACCTCTTGTGACAGTGTGACCCTCCCTGTGTGGTGGACCGTGCTGGGGCATTTCTGCCTTTGCTTTCCTGACCACACTGAAAGGACATAATGGAAATATTCTGGCTGTGCACTGGTCAGTTTTGTGACTCTGGAGGGACTCATGGTGACTTCCATCTCGTGCTCCTGGGGCTCAGCGGTCAGTGGCTTGCCTTTGCCCATCACATCAGCTTCTTCCCAAAGCCAGCTTGTGAGAGTGACTGCTTACTGGCTCCTGGGCTCTGGGCAGGTGTCCCGCAGAGCTGGGCAGTTTGGGTCAGTCCCCTGGGAGATGTGTGGGGAGGCTGTCATAGGAGAAAATGAGCTCAATTCATTTCTGGGAACAGAGACCCCCAGACTAACCATCCAACAGAGAGACTCTGAAATACCAGATAAGCACGGTCTTCCCCCCTCCACTCTATGAGTGTACTTGTGTTTGCCTCTCTTGGGTGCCTTTCTCTGCTGACCAGGACTAAAGTCAGAAGGGATCTTAGCAGGATCTTTATTTATAAGTCACGGCTCAAGGGAGTGTCAAGCCCTTTCATGATACCATTAAAGTCCCTATCGGTAGAGGATGTTTCTGAACCCTGAACCATCAAAAGCCACATCTATCCCACCGTGGGAGAAGTGTGTGTGCGAGTGTGTGAGTGTGTTACAGTAAGTGTTCTTCTTTAAGATGGTTTGGCAGTGGGCAGGGGACTGTGCTCTTTGAACATAGTCCCTCTGCCTGCTGCACCCCTGGCCTGGGCTGAGGTCTGGCTGTGACCACATTCCAGAAGGGGCTGCCACACCTTGAGGGACTTGCTGCTGGTTGTGTCTGCAGCTCAGAGTATTTTGGTCCTTCTAAGGGCCTCTCTTCAGTTTTCTGGCTCAGGTAGGGGTGGCACAGACCTCAGAGAGAGAGAGAGAGAGAGAGAGAGAAGGAAGTCCAATCTTGCCTTTTCCCAGATAGCAGATGGTGACACTCAGAAGAGCATTTGGGCCATTCTGTTTCAGGTTCCCGAACTTCCCCTTCCCTCCTTGGAAATAGCCATTGACAAGCTGTGCCTTAAAGGGTCAACCGTTTTCTTAAATCAAGGAAAATCGTATCGGTTAATCTGCCCGTGGGACTTTCAATATGGAATTGGACAAGTTGGAAAAAAAATTATCGTCTAGGTGTCTCTCATTAGGAATTTTCTGAGCTTTAGTTACAAAAGTTTTCCTGGGGGGTTAGAGAGAGAATTTGTTTGTCTTCATTTTGCGGTGGCTTTGAACCTGAGACACATTTTGGTCTTAAAGAAGTTTTTTTTCTTTTCTTTTTGAATTTTTTAAATGTCTTTCCTTTGTTTCTTAGGACTTTAAAATATTCTATTCAGTATTGGCATTCAGCATCTCCAGATTGAACCTTTTCTGGAAATGGTTTTCTGGAAAATGTTATTTTACTTCTCAATGTCATTTCATTCAGAGGTCAAAAGGCAGTTTAAACAAACTCCGATAAGGTTTTGTTTTTATCTTCAGGTTTCAAATGTGATCGATTTTTATTTAAAACCATATCAGGGTCCTCTCCTGGCAATTACAGCTGCAGTCAAGCCTCATGCCTGACGGTCGGGGTTTACTCAAACCTCGAGTTTAAAATCAGAGAGGAGCTTAACAGGACCTTGGACTAATGTGAAGTGTCCAATTAGAGTCAAGACTTTCGATCTAGGTAAACTATGAGTTTCAAAATCCCCAAACACTAAGGGTTATTTTAACTTGGCTTTTTAATTTTCAATTGCTTGAATTACCTAGAATCCATAAATTAGTGGCAGGTTTCGTTTTATTCTTTTTGTTAATTCATTTAAAAATTTTTCTGGTATTTACTTCGATTTATGTTTTCGATATTTTCACCAGGCTTGTGCTTTAAACATGATACCTGCCAAAGGGCTTTGAGCATCACTGCTGTGTTCTTGTTCTCTGAAGGGCAAAGAACAAGGAAATAAAGTCATAAGAAAAGGCCGTGGAGGAGGCTGGAGTGGGTGAAGCAGGGTGAGGTTTTAGATGAGAGTTCTCTCGCGCGTCTTATAACTTTGCATTTTCCCTTGTCTTCACTTACTTTTCCCCCTCTATTTTCACTCCAACTTGCTGTAGTTTGCCCTTGTCCTTTTATCCCTCTTCAATTTTATGTTTTGAAGCAAGAAATATAGGTGTGCAGGTCTGTGTGAGTGTGTGTATGTGTGAGCGTGTGGGTGTGTTTGAGCTATCGAAGGTGCTGAGCACAATTACTGGGGCGAAGTCCCAAAGCAGAATGCCTGTCACTGGCCCCCCTGTTCTGGTTCAGCCATCAATACCTTTATCCACTGTCGCTGTCCTGCTCACATGTTTTGGTAGAAACGGCAAGGACGGTAAAGACCCGCTGTTTCCAGGCAAATTCCAGGTCGCCCGTGTCTGTTACCTGGGGAGCGAGGTGATGGGGGCTGGAGGTATGAGGGAGGGTCTCCAGAAGCACTCAACTTCATTCAAAACCAATTTTTAAATCTCTCCTCTCATCGCACTGTCTCTGTTTGGATTCTAGTTTGGGGTCTTGCTGATGCACAGTGAATGAACTGTTACATGCTTTCGTTTTTTGCCTTTCTAATCCATCAGCAGAAAACATTTCCCTTTGATGGGGAAACGACCCTTCAGCATACAGAGTGCAGCATTTATCCTTTTCCTTTTAGCCTCACTCTTTGTCATTTGTCTCTGGGGTGTGTTGACATTGTCTACCTAAGCAGTCAGGCTAACAAGCTTTGGCAGAAAGAACACTGCTTTTACAAAAATAATGGCAATAATGGGATGGTTATAATAATGTAACAGTAATTGCAGCTTGCACCTTTTTCTTTCCCCAAATCGCCAAGCCTGTCTCAGAACCATTTTTCTCATAGTAACTGGACGAGGGTGGCTGTGTCTTGCCCCTTAAACATAAATATCTTCACGTAAACGTAAACATGCGGAGGCTTCAGGTTTGCGTGTCTGAATTCATCCAGGAGCAAAACTGCCTGGTCTCTGAATGTGAACAGACCGGTGGAGGAGAATACGGTGCAAACCACATGGCTCCCCTGAGAAATGCTGGCTGTTCTGCCTTTGGATGAAGAAGGGAGACGTGTTCTTATAAAGGATGCTGTGTCAACTTGGACCCCACCGCAGCAGCCCCTGGGGCCTGTGCAATCTCTGCCTCTCAGTTGCTCCTTGTTCCTTGGTTCCTCTGGCTGTGTGCTCGGGAGAGGTGAGCAGACCAAAGGCACACAGAGGACAAGGAGGGTTATGACTTGGCACATACGAAGATCTGGGAAAAGAACTGTATGAAGAGAGAGGCAAAGTCACCTCTCCACCCTTGACTGCCTTCTTGGCCATTCGGCTTCTATGAGGCCGTTGTCCCTGCTCCTGGGTACCTCAGCCTGCACTCTGGAGGCAGAGATTAGAGAGAGGTCACCAGGGAGCTGACCCTTCCGAATTCCCATGACCGCTCTTATGACTCTTCATGCCGACTCCCAGACCCGAAGCCTGCTCACCTGCGGGCTGTGCTCATCTGTGCGTTACTTTGGAATCGGACAATGCCTTTGTTATTGCCTCTCTCCTTTCTTTTTTGTTTTTGTGTGGCTACCTTGGACATAGAAGGCAGCGCTGCTTTACCTAATACACTGGGATCCCATGACTGACTATTTTTTTTCCACCTTAATATTCTTACTCATGTTCTTACTCAATTTTTTTCCTCAGGAAAAAAAAAAAACCCCAAAGCTTTGGATTATTAATTGATTATTAACTAATTTAACACACAAAACATTCCACCCCCGAGGAATGCAAGCAAGACTTTGGCTGTGCTGCTCAGGTCGAGAGCTGCTTCCCTCCCTCAATCGGTGAGAAATTTTATAGCTTCAATTCCCTTGTTGGACCCTGAGTAAAAAATTAATTCATGAATAATAAAAACCAATCAGTCTTGTTGAGTTTAAGAAGGATTAGGAGAAAGGATGTTTTTTCTTACAGGGAACATTTGGAATCTGTGTCATTGTCCCTGAGTATTCGGGGATGGCTTGAGTGTGCCTTTATTCACGGGAAATGAACTGTTTATTAACCCAAGGTGTAACGCATCTTCCGTAATTGTAAGGCCACCTTACTGATGATGGCTATGGGGGTCCCACCCACTTCTCTCCCACAATCCCATACTCTAAGCCAGTGATATTTCACTAAAATTAAGATGGTTTACTGTAAGTGGCATTTAACAAAATAGCAACAGCCCTGATATTGCATAAAGAATAAACCCATTTGTTGATGGGAAGCAATTCTTCTTGGTCCGTGCCCTTTCTTTCCCAGGAAGTAATTGGCCAGAAACATACGTGCCTTTGTAAGAACTACAGAAATTAGATACGTAGGTTCTCCTTTTTCCACAAATAGTATCTACCTCAAAGGCTGTTGTGAAGAGTTAATGAGCTAATTCACAAGTGCCAGGCACACAGTAGGTGTGACTAAGTGTTCAGTGCCATTTATTACTCTGAATGTTATCTTTTAGAAGTTACTTTTTTATTCCATTGACATAACCTCACAATGATAGTCTGCCCCAGCAGTCAGATTGAGGGGCCTGAGCTGATTACTTTGTTTAATGCGATCAGTGTGGTTTGGGTTTCCATATGTAACACAGAGGGATTAGAGAAGGAATTATAATTTGGGGTGGGGATAATAAGTAAGAAATTTTCCTCTGAATGAATCCCTATATTCTCAGACTTATAGGCAGCATTGCCCAATAAAATATAGATACCCAATTAAATTTGAGTTTTCAATAAACAACAAAAAATTTTAATATAAGTAAATCCCATGCAATATTTGCTAAACTGGAAACTATGACTACTATGACTGTTTTTCTTAAATTGGCCTGATTAAGAAACACATTTCCCTTATTTTTCCTGCTTTTGACAAAGCCCCCCAAAATGTGTGTTGACTTTTTTCAAATTGTTTTTTAAATGACTATTTTTAGCTTTTTGCCAATATGAACTTGTTAGGCTGGCCATGTCCCTAGAAGTTAGTGGTTAGAAGTGATTGCTGTCATCCAGATATATTGATAGAACTGCAATTCAGTAAATAATCTGTGGGATGAGGTCTCCTAACGCGGAATCCAGGGCTATTGAATTTTGCCTTAGGGAGAAACAAGGGAAGCCAAGTTTTGGTGGAGAGAGAACCTGTCTGCATGACGTTTCCCGGGCAAACAGGTTGGCGGGCTGGACTGCTACAGAGCAGAGAGGACCTGCAACCCAAAGCTGAAAAAGAGCCAGCTGAGATGAACGCGGCTCGTCAGCTGGGTACCAGTGAACCCCAACTTCTCCTCACTCACCTCTTGGAGCAGCATCTTTGTACCGTCCTAGCAAACACAACCATTGTTTTAAGCGTGGTGCCCTCTCAGCACAGGGTATGGGGAATGGAAGAGCTCTAGAGCCCCCTACAGGCCCTCCCTGGCACTGCACCTATGGGTGACTCCTGCAACAGAGCGGTCCCATGGTGCGAAGGAGCGCAGAGCAGCCCAGGGGCTGAGCCTTCAGAAACGGGATCCTGGGAGGAGTGAGCTCAGGACTCTGCCTTCGGAAAGCAGCCTTTCTGAACCATGCTGCATGCAATTTAGCACTGCAACTGCCTTTCGTGGCACAAACGTATACACCTACTCACAAGACACTCACTGCCTCCGTGGCTTGTATGTCCAGACAGGGTGGAAAGTGCTCGGACCTCATTCAGTCTGAGGATTCCCTCCAGCTGCAGAGTATGCAGACCCAGGCAGCCTGCACTGTTTTCAAGCCTGATGCTGGCTTTCAGATCTCTTCTCCAAGCTGCCTAACTCCCTGGAGACCATTTTAGGATTTGCTATAAGGAAAGCACTTGGTGGGGATAGGAGAGCTAACAATAAACTTCAGGGCCAAAGGTGGGCGATTGCAATAATAGCAGTAATCATGGAAGTAATTGACATTTAGTGAGCATTTATTATGTCAGGCTTTGTCCTAAGGATATTTCCTGTATGAAATCATCACTTCCTCACAACAATCTCGGGAAGTAAGGTACTATTTCCATCCCCAGGTCACAGGTAAGGAAACTGAGGTACAGAGATGTTAAGTCACTTGCCCAAGGTCACACAGCTGACAAAGCTGGGATTTGCACAGAGACAGTCTGGCTGTGCGCCAGCACTCCCAGCCCCCACATTATATGGCATCTAGAATTTCAGCTTTCTAACCCTAGCCACAGAACACCCCTTCTTAGTTGTGTGGGTCCTACACATCAGTAAAGTTCAAGGCAGAAGTGGAAGAGGAAAATTGGGCCCCATGCCTCCAGCCTTGCTGTCAGCACAGGGGAGGGCTGTAGGAAGGAGCTTTCAGTCTTCCTGACCTCATTCTCCCAGGGCCCACGACCAGCCTCTGGAGGGCCTCCATTGTCCTGACCCCCTCCACTCTTTCCTCAAGGTCTGTCATAACTGATTTTGGAGCTGAAGCCCCTCCTCTCAGCCTGTGTATTCTCATCCCATACCCTCTTGTCATTGTCCCATCACCCTTTTTCCAGCCACTCCCACGTCGGAGTCTCAGCATCCTACTTGGACTCCTGTGGGCACCTCGCAGAAGCACACCCCAAACCTGCTTCTCCTCGTGTCTCCCACCTCTCTCCCTTCACACCAGGACCTCCGCCATGATATGGAGCATATCTTCAGTTCTTCCCTGCCTCCCTTCTCTGTCAAGTCCCCTCCTACATCTGAAAAACATGTCCACTTCAGATCTATTCCTTCCTATATTGTTTCCCCTCACACTAGTCTGCTTGGTGAACTTCTATTTATCCTTTAACCCCCTGCTCAGGTGTCCCTCTCCAGGTGAAGCCATCCTGCACCCCCTCCAGGGGAAATGAGTCTCTCTCTCCACGTGCTTGTTCTCTGTCTCGTGCCCTTTGCTGGATTGCAATGCTTGTCTTTTCCCACTGGATTGTGAGTTCAAGCTCATCTCTGTGCCTGCAACAGCACCTGGCACAGAAGAGGTGCCTAATACTTATTGTTTGTGCTAGCCTAGGGAGATTGGAAGGGGACAACAGGGACAGAAGAAGGAGGAAGAAGGAAAAGTATCCTGGAGAGTGCTGGTGCTGCAGCATCTGCTGCCTTTGTTGAGCCAGGGGCAGCTCTGGCTGGCTGGGGATGGTCATGCCCTCTGGGAGGCAGGAGAGAATTGGGGCCTGAAGGAAAAACTCTGGCCCCAGAGCCCATTTAAATTTTCAGTAGTTTTGAGAACTGATTATTAAACACAACCTTTATTAAAAATTAAATGATATAATACTTTAATTAAACACCTCTTACTAAAAGCAAAGGCAATAAATACTCAAAACCGGTCCCTTCTTAATAATTAACTACATTGTACTTTATGTTCTTGGGGTCTGTTTACATCTAATTCACATATGATGGTGTGCTGCTGCCTATTTCTTCCCAATTCCACCTTCAGCGATGACTTGCTGGTAGCTTGAAACTGGCCAGGATGGGAATATTTACACCATGGAAATTGGCAAATGCTGCAAATCTCTCCTCCTCCCCAGATAGTTGTTAAATGTTTATATTGCATCACTGCCTGGCTCCATCCTGCATGTCCTAGCTCTGTGATGCTGGATAAATTATTTAATCTCTCAAGGCCTCAGATCTTCTTCTGCCCTGATCTTCATTGGGTCACTAAACATAAAGTACTCATAGCAGAGACAAGTACACAGTAAGTGCTCAATAAATATTAGCTCATGTTAGTATTTCTTCTTACTCCTCTGGGCTTGTCTCTATCCAAATTCTTTTGGAACAGATGACTTCTCAGACAGAGGAATGTAAGTTTTATGCTGAAATTATAAGGTTAATTTCTTCTCCCTGCTGGACCCTTGCCTGAGAGGTCTAACTTGAGTAGCTAAGAATAGGAAGTAAAAAACACTAATTTTCTAAGGGGAAAGGCCCTGGTGGAGAGGTATGCTTGAGCCTCTGGGCCATGAGAGGATTGTGCCCCAGGCCCTGTGAGGAAATGAGCAGCGTCAACATGGTTGAACAGGTGAGGCAGACACAGGTGAGGTCAGGAGAGGAGGGGAGTGGATGCCAAGCACAGCTGAGCTGTGGTGTGGAGGGAGCTGTGTGTGTGGCTGCGGTGGGGTCCTGAGACCTTGTAGGAAGGCAGCTGCGCTCCTTGGGAAGGCTGGGCCATGTGGCCATGCCCACAAGAGCTCCTCTGACTTTGAGTAGAGGGAATATTCCCAGCCAGTCCCAAGTTGGAGCACACGCCATAAGCAGCTTGAGCTGGGTTGTTTTGGCTATTACGGTAAGTTGGTATGGCTACAAGAAAGTGAGAGGACTGGTCTGCAGATGCTAGGACAGTAGGGGCCCAGGTAGGGCTCTTCTAGACTCCTCTGTGGTAGGTTTCTTGGGTCCTAGTCAACACTGGCCCCTGGAGGGGCATTTGCACTGGTATTACCTAGAAACTGCTTCAGGCTCAAACCTTTGGCTTCAGGAGGACAAGCCAGTGACTCAAATGCACATGGTTCCCAGCCCAGCCCACGTCCAAGGGTAAGAGAACTATAAGCCCACAGGTGCCTGCTAATGGCTGCATCTGCACAACTTCATAAGCCAGAAAGTGCGTCTAATTGCTAAAATCTCATTTTGTTCTTTGAACCTCTAGCCTGCAGACAAATGCTCTTAGAGTGGCCTTGCCAAGGAGAAGGTGGGTTTGAAAATTATGCCTTTTCTTCCTACCTCTCTTGGGAGTCTTCCCTTTATCCTGAGCTCCTCAAGAGCCTGCCCGGGTCTGATTCATCTGTGAATCTGCAGCACAGGGTCTGTACTGAAGGAGCCTTCTGTAAATGTGGGATGAAAGCCTGGATACATTTTGAGAAAATTTGTGCATTGGGCTGAACTGCTGATGGGCCACCTGTTCAGTTGCACAGGTTGTTGACTGATGCACAGGTTGTTGACTGACCAGGAGTGCCTGGTTGAGAGAGTGAGTTAGGTTTGAACCTAGTTTTTAAATTTTTGATTATTATTATTACTTTTAGACAGGTTCTCTATTACCAAGGCTGGAGTATAGTGGCCCATTCATAGTTCACTATAACCTTGAATTCCTCAAGCAGTCCTTCCACCTCAGCCTCCTATATAGCTGGGACTATAGATGCATGCCACCATGGCCTGCTGTGTGGTTTATTTATTCATTTATTTATTGTTAGAGACAGGGCCTTTCTATGTTGCCCAGGCTGGTCTCAAACTCCTGGCCTCAGCAATTCCTCCTGCCTTAGCTCCCAAAGTGCTGAGATTATAGAGGCAAGCAACCAGGCCTGGCTGGAACCTAGTTTTTCAAGTTTTCAATGAGGCTCACTTAGCTAGAGAAGGGCAGTGCATACCCAAGGAGGTGAGGGCCCTAGCTCAGGACTGGTACCAGCCCCTTCACTAATCTGTGCTCAAGTCTTCTGAAGCCCTCTGTGTTTTTTTCGGCACCATCCCTGTAGCCTGACTTGAGAGTTCTTCTATGCCATTAACTGCAGCCTCTTAGCAGGTGTGTGTGGGGGGGCGGGGGGGGGGCAGTGATCCTGCTCTGGCTGCTGTAATCCAGGAGGCTATGGAAACAGACACTTACTGGGGCCCTGTATTTTAGACTCAGGGTGCTGGTGGTGTGTAAGCGTGGGCTACCCAGTGTGGCCCTGGCTGGCAGAAGCACATTGGAGAAAGAGTGTCACATGGTCCCTGGGCTCTAAGGGCCTCTGCGAGTAGATCTGGGGAGTGCTGGAATTCAGCAAGTTGGAGAAGGAAGCTGCTGTGTGAGCATTTGAAGTGTCTAATTATTATAGTAACACCTAGGTAAGGAGCCTTTGCCCCTCTCTATAGAGGTCCAGAGGAGGTCAGTGATGTATCCAGTGTGGCACAGTTGATCTACTGAAAGATCCAGGATGTAAATCCAGGTCAGTGTCCTGCAGCAGCTCAGAGGTCCAGGGGCCCAGAAAACCCACTGTTCCTATCATAGTCCTGACAGTTTTCCCAGCACACGAGCAAACCCCAAGCTGAATCAGTCACCCAACCCTGGGCTCAGGAAAGAGGATCACTACCCCTGAGAATGGCATATGGCTCAGGGCCTGGCAGGACCTGGTCCTAGGACAGCTGTGCAGAGGGTTGGGACATCTGGAAGGGCTGCTGGTGGTGCCCACCCATGCCTCCCCTTGCCTGGAAGGAACGAGGAAGAGGGAAGTACAGGCCCATCTCGCTGGCCCAGAGTCAGTGGCCCTGGTCAGCCCTTGACCTTGCCCAGATGAGCCGCTTGGGGGTGGTCTGTGTGTTTGAGCTGGAACACAGGGCCTATGGTCAGCACTATGGCGGGCCTCTGTGCAGGCCTATGGGGCAGGGAAGCACAAGGGGCCAGTTTCCTGTGTGTGGCCTGTGGGACACGGTGGAGAGGGAGGACTGCTTTGGTCTGTGAGGTGCTAAAGCCAATCTCTAACAGGCCTGGATTTGGGTTGTGGTTTTATTTCCCTGTGTACCCTGAGCTCACCCAGCCCCAGGCCTGCCTGGCAGGGTGGGCCTAGGAGGAGACCCCATAGACTTGACATGGGGCAACAGTTGGGAACTTGATAAGCCATCCTTAGAGACAGGAGCCCCTCAGTAAAAAGGCTCCCATGGCCTGGGGAAGTGCTCCCAAATTGTCTTGACCAGATGTCCACATGGGCGATCTTGGCCATGACCTTGCTTGCCACATATTTCTGCAGGCCTCATAGCCTCCTAAGTCTTCACTCTGTGCTAGCTGCTTTTTCAGGGTAATAATAGTGACAAAAACAGTTCCTAGCTCTGGCAATGGATTTCTTTTTTAGTTTATAAGTGTATTTATCTAAAAATTGTTGTATTTTATATGACAACACAACACTGCATAAGATGGCTTTATTGCAAATAAGCATGGTATTTGGGATCAGAGCAGTTTCCGAAAACAGGGGCTCCAGAAGAGGTCCCCTGGACGGTGCCCAAGATAAAGGTGTGGCCAGGTGTGGGCGGCTACAGGTGGGTGAGTCTAAGCAGGAGGCTGGTTCAGCAGAGGTGCCGTGTCCAACAGGTGCTGGTGAGACTTAAATGTGGGATGGGAGGACCTGGGGTCCCTGGGATGGCTCAGGCAAGGGGCTCCAGGGCCATGATCTTCTCATAGACCCCTTGGGTTCCACTTTACTCAGGGCGTCTAACTCCTGGTCACATGGATGAGGCCATGACAAGTAGACTTGGCCACTCCAGAGCAAACCAGTTTCTCACCATGCTGGGCTCTTTCCTTGCTCCCCATCAAGCTTTCTTTGTAACCCTGTATCTCTGCCTCTGTCATCCCAGGGCTGTTTCACGTACCTTTCTCAATCCTGGTGCTCAGGACAATAGCAATAGCTGCTCATTTCTGCAGAGTGCCTTGCAAAGTGAGTGCTGCCAGGGCTACTCAAACCGGCAGCCTCTTCTCTTTTTGAAGATTTACCCCATACACTGCGCATTCCCTGCACGGCTGGTATGAGGGACTTCTACTCCCAGAGTGAAAAGGCAGGGTGTGGGCCTGGGAGGGACCTGAGAGTCTCATCTGCTCTGGTGCCCTCATTTTATAGATGAAAAAACCGAGGGCCTTGGTCACTGTGCCCTCCTTGGGTGCAGAATTAAACCCAGATCTTGGCTTCTTAACCAAAGATGTCTTCCTTTCTTGGGATGTGAATTGTTTGCCCTCAGCTTCATCAAAAGCCTCTCTGACCTCGTGGTTCTGAGTGCTGGAACAGTGAGCTTCAGGCCAGGCAGTGCAGACGCCGGTGGATGTGCCGCTGTCACTCTGCATGCCCACCCCAGGCCAGGCAGGGCAAGGGGACCGCAAGAGCCAGACAGATAGTCAGAGGAGGCCTTGACGGACAGACTGGCACAGACAATTCATATTTAAGAAAACAAGAAGACCAAGAGAATTTTAATAAATGGAAATGGGTAGGAGGAAAGATGAGCTGGTGGTTCTGGGCATAGCAGCCTTCCCTGCCACCAGTCCCTCATGCTTCTCTCCCTGGACCATTTCGTTAGGTGATTCTCTGCTCTCGAGGACCTAGGTGGAGACACAGGAGGAGCTCCCAGCCCCTCTCCCAGTGGGCTTGTGGAGGAGGAGGTGGGGAGGTTAGAGCTATGTCAGAATAAAGACCATGTGCTCTGTCCACCTCACCTTGACCTTCCCAGTGGCTCACCCCAAGCTTCCAGAGAGCATCCGAGCTACTCCAGCCCATGTCCAAGGTCAATACCCCTAACAGGTCAGCTCAGGGCCTGGTAATATTACCAAGCATGTATACACCAGGAAGGCTATAGAAGGGTGCTATGGAGGAAGGAATTCCTTCCTACCACCCATGCTAGGAGAACAGCCAGGATTAGACAGCCCCTGGAGCAAGTGAGACCTCTGATGTCACACAGGTGTGAATTTAGTGGTGACTCTGACTCTCCCTTGCTGGCAGCCCTGGGCAAGTCCCTAATCCCTCTGTGCCACACTGAAGTCACAGGAGGATTAATAAAATAACACTTGTACATTGCTCACCCAGGAGTATTGTCAGGCCTCACTAGGCCTGATGTGCCCCAAGCACCGTGGCCTTTAAAAAGAAAAATGCAAATTCATTCCAAAGTATTACTAAATTATGAGTTTATTATGTACTACTCCTAACACTAAAGGTACCAAGATTATGGTACAGGAAAATCAAGAAATGCTGTAGTATTAAAAAGAGTCCCTCAGGGTCTTTTCATAGTTCACAAGTGATTGGGTTTTCACGTTCATGTGTAAGATGTGACTCCTTCGGTCCTCAAATATTGGCACATTATCACTCTGATGTAAAAGAAAAAAACAGGTCCTCATAGGTTCATATGGACTAAGATGGAAG
Source organism: Otolemur garnettii (assembly GCF_000181295.1). Taxonomy (NCBI): domain Eukaryota; kingdom Metazoa; phylum Chordata; class Mammalia; order Primates; family Galagidae; genus Otolemur; species Otolemur garnettii. The sequence continues at coordinate 3,023,416 of NW_003852415.1, forward strand.
TAAAAACAACATGGAGTTGAGTTAAAAAAAAATCAAACGAATGACTGAGCAGCACACATACAGGGTGGCCGTAAAGTTCATGTGCAAAATTATATAGTAAAATTATATTTATAGTTTTTAAAGATCCAAATGTGAGACATATGCTTTAGAAACTTCTGGAAGGAGACACAAAACACTATCCTTTGAGTACCTGTGGGATAGAAAATACTAGTATGTGGGGTGATTTTTGCTTTTCACTTTACTTTTTTCATTGCAGGTGAGTATATACTCTCAAGTGAAAATAATTTATAAGTTAAGGAAACAAGGTTTAAGCAAACAAATATATCTTTTAAAGAAAAACACGGAAAGAAAAGGGATCCTTATTATGCACATTTGGAACCTCCAGAAACTGGGCTCTGCCCTTGCTCTCTGTGCACCTGCTGCCCTCGGCCCCTGCAGTGCACGCCTCCCCCAGCCTCCCCCAGCCTCCCCCAGCCTCCCCCAGCCTCCCCCAGCCACACCTCCGCTTGCAGCAGGAGAAACCCAGGCTCGGCCTGAAGGCAAAGGCGCAGCCCCTGATATCAGCTCTGACAGTGGACACGGCAGCCTGGGCTGGAGTTGACCTCACCACCAGCTTCTCTCTCTACTTCACACCTGGTGGAGCAGGCTGAGGGAGTCGCTGAAGGATCGTGACTGGCCAAGTGGGCGGCTGCTCACCTGCCCGGGAAGCCATTAATCTTGTGTCTCTGCAGCCTCTCCTCCCACGCCAGCCGCCTGGGCACGGACTGGGAAGGACATGAAAGGGGCCCTGGGCTCCGCTCCATGGTGGACTATGACCCTGGAAAATACCATCTGGCTTTTCTGTGCGTCTTCTGACACCAATTCCCCAGGTTGGGACACATCAAAGAGAGTGTGCCTGGTGACATTTCTCATTGTTAATCCTTTGTCAGGGCCTTCAGATTCAAGGTCATGCATAGATTTGCACCTCCAGAGGCTGCCTGTGGGGCCTGGGGCTTTTTTGTCCTATAGATGCCTCAGGAGGGAGCTTGCAGAGGGTGACCCAGGACTGCCTACAGGCCAGGGCCCTACTAGCTACACCCAGCAGGCCAGTCCCACAGGGCCAGGCCAGGCAGCAGAACTTCCTAGCATTACCAGCTCTGAATTTCCTTCTTTGCACTCTAATGCTTCCCACACAAAGTGCCAGGTACCCCAGCCAGTGTGCTGGCAAATGTGTGAAGTATGACCTTGGCCCCAGGAATCTCAGCTTGGGTCACAGATCCATATTTTCTTTAAGAAGCTGGGTTTGCTGGCTTGAAGTAATTCCAAAATAGAATTTGTTGGGGTAAAATTTAGGCAAAAGTTGAGACAAAATAATTTGGGGCAAAAGAGCGGGCCCCTGATTAACCTGGATGCTTGGTACTCAAAAATGGACTGCCTACCACCGAGCAGAGAGCCGCTTGTTGCTGGAGGTGTGTGAATGTGGGGTGGACCTATCTGGAATGTTGCAGAAAACACAGCATCGGGCAGGGGCAGGGGATTGCACTCTCTGATCACATTTGCCCCCTTTAAATAAATCCCTTCATTTCCTATCGATGGGGAGTAGAGGGGGGGTGCGCATAGACCCTGGTTGGACATTTCGCTCTTCCACTTCTGGTCTTTCGGATGTGGAGCAGTGCCTTGGAGGAGGGCCGAGTAGGGAGGGGTCAGAGGAGGAGTCCAGGCACCACTACAGGCAGAGAAGGGGCATGAATGAGCATCACATTCAGTGTTTGCCATTCCAGATCCTGAGTACACACGCAATTGGAGTCTTGCAACAACACTGTAAGACAGAAGCTCTTCTCCCCATTTTACAGATGTTGAAACTGAGGCCCAGAGAAGCTGGGTGACTTGCCCGAGGTTGTTCAGCTGGTGCACAGTGGAGTTGAACTTAGGCCTTGGTCTGCCTAGCTCCTAAGTTCCAACTCACCCCTACTCTCTTGCATTTTATTCTGTTTGGCCCCTGCTGTTTTGCTTAAGTGGAATGAAGGAGGAAACAGAAGGATGCCGCTGCATACACAGGTTAGGGATTATCTTAAATCCTCAAATTCCAGACGGAGACACTGAGGCCCAGAGTATCTTGTTGAAGTCAGTAAGTCAGGACTGCTGAAGTAGCCACTAGGTCCATGTTCTCTGTCTGCAGCCTGACCTTCATTTGCAGATGGGTCCAAATAGCAGATGCTGGTGTCGGAAGGGAAGGTTCACAGTGGCTGTGTGAAAGGAGGAGACTGAGGCAGTTTGCTGGCTGACGGGCTGTGTTTTTGAATCAGTGCATGCATATCTTTATTTGAACAGATGCCATGCTATTGACAGTCCCACAGGAAGCTCCCCATGGTGGACTCCAAAGCCCCTCTGGTTGCTCCGTGATCTTAGACAAGTTACTCAGCCTCTGAGCCTCTGTGTTCTCATCTGCCTGATGGGGATAATGCTCACTGGGTAGGTGCCAGGCAGGGGGAAGTCAAGTAGCCAAAAAGGTGAGATTTGCTTCCCCAGGAAGCATGTTCCTTCTCGTTATGCCACCAGAGTCCACCTCGTCTCCTGAATATGCTCACAGATGGTGAATCCTCTCCCTTTGGGGTAGATTTAATTTTCAATGCAGTCAAGGTCATTTGGAGGCGAGTCTCAGGAATTAGCTGGGTGACAAAGCTGAGCAAAGCGATTTTTGATTACAAAGAAAGTAAGGATGTGACTCTATTTCTTAGATAATCTGGTCCAAAAGACAGTTCCCAAGAGGAGCTCCAAAAATGCTTTGACCAAAGACAGCATCACTGAGAACTGGGAAGAGACTCCCAAGGTGACCATGAGGAAGGGGACAGCATTCACTGGGGTGTATAAATATCGGTTGGTCATAATCGGTCTCCTGATTTCACAGTCACCCCCACTGCTCCTGGCCAGCTGCCGCTGCTTTGCAAGCAGATGTGGTGGGAGCTCAGGTAGGTATTCAGGGGACCTTGGATAACTGTGGCAGCGCAGGTCAGGCTCCATCCCTGCTCCTTGTGGAATAAGTAATGGCCCGGCAAAATGCCTGTAGCCTTCTCATCTTACCAACCAAGCCTGCAGATTACCCAGCAGAACCCACACTGCTTTGACCAGGAAGGCCAAATGGGCCAGCACTTGTGAGAGTCTAGCTGGGGCAGGAGGGAGGAAGGACACTCCCCACCCTGCTCCCTCCTGTCATCTACTCTGGGAATTAGCCTGGGGCAGCAGGAGCCGCATGGTACTGCCATCCCCTGGTACTTCCCTTCTGGGAAAACTTCTAGAAAAACCATTCTGGGAAAGGTAGAGATTTAGAATTTTTTTGTTTGTTTTTGTCTTTTTTGAGACAGCATCTCACTCTTTTGCCCTGGCTAGAGTGCCATGGCATCCGCCTAGCTCAGAGTCCTGGGTTCAAGCTCAGAGTAACCTCAAATTTCTGGGTTCAAGCGATTCTCCTGCTTCAGCCCCCAGAGTAGCTGGGACTACCGGTGCCCACCATGGTGCCTCACTAATTTTTCTATTTTTGGTAGAGATGGGGTCGTACTATTGCTCAGCTGGTCTCAAACTCCCTGAGTTCAAGTGATCCTCCTGCCTCAGCCTCCCAGAGTGCTAGGATTACAGGCATGAGCCACCATGCATGGCCGAGATTAAGCAATTTTGAAAAGAAAATAGCAAGCTAAGAACATAATTTGGGAAGAAAAACAGAGCATGGGGGCAGAGCACTCTGAGGAGTAGCAGGTGGACCTCACATGCCAACCTGCAGACTGCTGCAGGTTAGAATAAAATGAGGAAAGTGACAACAGCCCCGTAAGCCTTCTAGAAGAGCTCACTTCTAGAAGGATGCTATTGCATATGCAGCTTAGAGATTATCTTAAATCCTCATATTCCAGATGGAGACACTGAAGCCCAGAGTAGCTCAGATTCTGGGATATGAAAATGGCTTTTCTTTTATGAAATGATGGCTGTACTAGGTGCTTTCCCCTCTCCCCCATTAATGTCCGTACTTGACAAAACAGAGTCAATCTTGTATTGATTGGTCCCCAGTTTGGTGGCAGTAGAGGAGCAAGGCTTATCCTGTGAGGTTAGAAGACAGGAAACACTGGCTTAGAACCCAGACACTGGAAAGCAAGAGTCCTGGAACGGGGCCTCAGCTCCCTGTAGGGAACCTGGGAACAGAAAGTGAAGACGCTCCAGTTTATGTCCACTCTCCTCCAAGGGGCAGGCTCCTGCAGATGGGGCTCCACCAGCCCCGGAATTCTCCTCTTCTCATGGTGCCCTGCTCTTTGGGGCTGTTCAGCCGATTCTCAGTCCTAGAGATGTGATTCCTTGTCTGGCCTGGCTGACACCATTCTCACTCTCCCTGGACTGTGCTCTGAGCTCCGGCCTCCAGCAGGGAGTCCCCAGACCCACATATGAGAACAGCTCCTTTCAGCCCTTGCTGTCATTACAGCTCAGGTCCAGGCCACTGACTACCCCAGCATACCCCGATAGTCGCGTGGAGGACTAAGAGGAGAAAACGCACTAAACTCTGTCAAAGGAGAAGAGGAAAAAAGGAAGACCCCAAACAGACTGGGAATTGTCATTCATGAACGACAGGTGCCCTCTTTTTTTTTGAGACAGAGTCTCACTCTGTCAACCAGGCTAAAAGTACTGTGGTGTCAGCCCAGCTCACAGCAACTTCAAAGCTCAACTCCTGGGCTCAAGTAATCCTCCTGCCTCAGCCTACCAAGTAGCTGTGACTACAGATTCCTGCCACCACATCCAGCTAATTTTTCTATTTTTAGCAGAGATGGGGGTCTTGCCCCTGCTCAGGCTGGTCTTGAACTCCTGAGCTCAAATGATCCTCCTGCCTGAGCCTCCCAGACAGCTAGGATTATAGGTGTGAGCCACCATGCCTGCCAAGAGCACACCTTCTTAATTCCCACTGTGGTCTTTACAGCCTGAAAGAGAACATGATGAATGGAGACTGTGGTGATAGGTTACCACAGGGAGCACCCTGGTGGTTATACTACGGTAGCCCCATTTTCTGGGCAGTGGGTAAAGGGTTAACCCTCTGGGGGCAGAGGGTTAGAATGTAAGTGGCAACCCTCTTACATTCTAACCCTCAGTTGCAGCTTTCCTTGAAGCATTCGTGGGATTTCAGTCCTGCAAGATGCTCTTAAGGCAGTGGTTCTCAACCTTCCTAATGCCGCGACCCTTTAATACAGTTCCTCATGTTGTGGTGACCACCAACCATAAAATTATTTTCATTGCTACTTCATAACTGTAATTCTGCTACTGTTATGAATCGTAATGTAAATATCTGATATGCAGGATGTATTTAGGCGACCCCTGTGAAAGGGTCGTTCAACACCCAAAGGGGTCTCAGCACAGATTGAGAACCATTGTTTTAAGGGATAAAAGTTTCTGTAGAGTTCTCCAGAGAAACAGGATGGTAGTCATGGCCCACATAGTAACATTTTCATCAACGATGAACCTTATGTATGATGGTGGTCCCATAAGATTATAATAGAGCATTTTTACTGAACCTTTCTATATTTAGATAAACAAATACTTACCATTGTGCTACAGCTACCTACAATACAGTCACATGCTATACAGGCTTGTAAGGTAGGAGCACAGGCTACACCATGCAGTCTAGGCATGCACTAGTGTACCATCTGGGCTTGTGTAAATATACTCGGTGATGGGGCGGCACCTGTGGCTCAAGGAGTAGGGCACTGGCCCCATGTACCAGAGGTGACAGGTTCAAACCTGGTCCTGGCCAAAAACTGCAAAAAAAAAAAATACACTCAGTAATGTCTGCCCAACAATAGAATTGTCTAAGAATGCATTTCATCATTAAGCAATTCATGACACTCTGTGTGTATTCTTTATATATGTATGTAAAGTGATTTATCATAAGGAAGTGGCTCACCTGATTCTGGAAAACAATAGGTCCCAAAATACACGTGGAGGGTGAGTCTGGAAGCTAGAGCCCCAGGAGAGCTAACAGTGTAGTTTCAGTCTGAAGGCCATGAAACAGAGCCATGTTTCAGTTTGAGTCCAAAGGCAGGAGAAAGCGGATGTCCCAGCATGAAGGCTGCTGAGCAGGAAGGGTTTTCTTCTTCTCAGGGGAGGTCTGTTCTTTTGTTTTATTTAGGCCTTCAACTAATGGGATGATTAAAGAGAACAATCTGTTTTACTTAGTTTGCTGATTTAATGTTAATCTCATCTAAAACACCCTCACAGAAACAGGCAGACTGATGTTTGGCCAAATATCTGGTCTCACTATGTTGCCCAGGCTGGTCTCTAATTCCTCAGCTCAAGTGATCCTCCCACCTCAGCCTTCCAAGGAGCCGGGACTACAGGGCCATACCATTTCTGGCTCTGGGAAGTCTTAATTGAGCTGCATTCAGGGGGTGGTTAGCCAGTGCTGACTGAGTGCTAAGTGCTTTTGTGGGCATGATCTTTTCAACCTCTCTTTAAGTTAGGAACTGGGATTCATTTTACATGTAAAGAAATAGGAACAGAGAGTTTGCCATGACTTTTTAGCAAGTGGAAGTCAAGATTTGAATCCTGGCCTGCCTGACTCTAGAACCATGTCCTTAACCACTGCACCATCCTGCACATCTACGTCCCACTGTGTGGCTGGTAGACATTCAGGAGCAGACGAAACACAGGACTCACCAGGCATGTGCTTTGAAATTGAATGGTTGAACGGAAAGGGCTCCTTTTGATGGCAAAAAGGAAAAATGGAGAGATTAGGGAATGGGAGGGAACATAATGTTTTTAGGGAAGACAGACTGTCTGATGGTAAAATGTGGTCACATTGCTGGGGGAAAGGCAGAGAACATTAGGGTAGAAGGTCCCGGGTCATCGTCTGCTGTGCTGGCGACAGACAGCCCCTGCTCAACTCTGCATTTGTCTTGTTACAGGAGGGCCCACTGCCCTCAGAGGTGGTTCCTGAAAATGCAGAGAGGTGGAGGTGGCGACAGATATTGAGACTTGGCTAATTGGTCTAGTGATTGCTGTGATTTAGACCAAGCCTAGGTGCTCTCAGATATCTGGTGCGCTCTGTGTCTTGTTTTGCATTAGGGCATTCCATAAGGAAGAGTCGTGTGTGTGCGTGTGTGTACACACGCACACACACACCAATATATTCCTGTATCGCATGATACTTTTAAAGTACCTATATAATAATACTACATTATAGCTCTGTTAATTATCTGCCTCTCCCACTAGGATAAAAGTTCCCCGATGTCAGGAACCTTATTTCCCTTGCCAGAACAGTGTTGAGAATATTGAGGTTATCTAATGAGTATGGTAGAGAATGAATGGACAGACTACCAGGTGTGATCTTTAGTTGTTGTCCTAGAATTTACACCTTCACTGGAGCCAGCTGGAAACTGCAGCTAGCTGTGGCCGCCTCCCGCACCTCTTCTTCAGCTTGTCCCATCCCCCATTAATTTGCCTCCCTCACCCCTCACCATGTTTAGAATGATCTCTGGCAACAGCTCCAGCCCAGCCTCTTGACAATGTACTTCTTTTTCCCAGGAGCAGTGAAAGTCATTTGCAACCAAGTGTATGAGTTGGTGTGTTGGCCATGTGGTTCCCTAACCCAGAGATGATAAATGAGGTGTAATAATCAAGTGAATATTTTTTGTAGCCAGTAAACTATCCCTTCATGGCCATACCCTTACAGAGGAGAGCCCAGTAAGAGGGGAGCAGGGGCAGGGAGACCCCAGGAAGCCCCTTGGAAGGGGGCAGACCCAGCTGGCTGTCCATATTCTAGTTGCATTGTTTTCTAGAGCACTGCCCTGAGTTTTGGGTTCTGCCACTTATGTGTATTGATGTGGAAGGGAACTGTAGTCCTAAAAAGACCTCAGGAGCTGTTTCACAGTAGGAGGGAAGGGTTTTCCAGAATTGAAGAAGGCCCAGAACCCCATGTGTTTCCTTGTGAGGTCATTTGGGAGCTTTACCTTGGACACTTGAGTCCATGGACTTGATCAGAAGGGTGGGGTGAGGTGGCAGTGAGTGTCAACACGCAGATCCAGGAGGGAAATGGGCAAAGCTCCGGTTCTGCATGTGTCCTGTTCTAGCCAAACCACCCTTAGCATTTAGCCCCTTTCCCCTGCCAAGTTTCCTCTGCAGCCTCACTAAGTCACCAGGGAAACCTGGGGTCCTTGACAGGGACCTGCACCCAGACTTTCCCTCTCCTGTGCTCAAGCTCTGCCTTTTGGAGACCTACCTTCTTACTCCATCCTGTACCTGCAAGAGCAGCTACCCAAGAGCAGCTATCAGAGGGCAGGGCCCCTTCCCGCTGATGGATGGGGGAGCCCCTACCAGGCTGGCCCCACTCCTCTTGAATGTGCAGTTGAAGTGGGACCACCACGAAAACCACCCCTTGCTAGGTGGGTCTCTCAGTCTGTCCGCAGCTGCCCTGGACCTTAGGCTGCATGGCTCCTCCCTGCCCACGCTCCAAGAAGCCTGGCTCCCAGGTCCTGGGTTCTAAATCTGACTTGGAGCCACGTCCCCTGCTGTGCTCTGTGGCTTAGCATGCGGCCACACGTGCTCATAGCCAGAGCCACGAAGGTATTCACAAATCAGAATACCTCCAATAGAATGTTGTTGTAAAAGTTATTTGGGAGGATTCGATATTTGGCATTATCTGAATGCCAATAACTCATTGGCTGTATAATAGGCTATGATTTCTTGGAAAACCTCAAGCCAACCCAGAGATTCTAAGAAATGAAGTGTTTATGAACATACCATTCATGAAACAAGTGGACACATATGTACTTTGTAGATATTTAAAAGTTGAAGTTTTGATTTTACAGTTTTCCCTTGCATATTGGGGGATTAAAATATTTTTACATAGGGCAGTGCCTGTGGATCAAAGGGGTAGGGCGCCGGCCCCATATACTGGAGGTGACAGGTTCAAACCCAGCCCCTGGCCAAAGGAAAAAAAAAAATTTATATATATATATATGTGTGTGTGTGTGTGTGTGTGTGTGTGTATTTTAACCTATGAAGGTCTTCAAAAACATTCGTAGGCCAGAGGCTCTGTGCCTATAGGACTGGGTGGTCCAGGCCCTAGAACAGAGAAGAGGCAGAGCAGGCTAGGTGGTGGGGGGGAAAGGGGCGTTGGCTGCAGGTGCCTGGGGTCTCGGATGATGGGTGGGGCGGGGGCTAGGGGTCGGGGCTGGATTCTGGACTGCTCTGATATTTAGTGTACTTAATCTGTAAGAAGGCCTTCGGGCCTTGATCCTGTTGCCTGGGGTGCTCTTCTCTATCTTTCCACATACCCACCAGCTCCCTTCTTCTGTCTTCATTCAAGATGCATGTAAAGGTCACCTTGGTCTTTCTCTAATCTAAGATGCAGTGTTGAGAAATTGTTAATGCCATGTAGATAGATAAGCAGGCTGAGAGAGTAGGGGGTGTCCTCTGTTCTCATCTGTGTGGTCTGTCTTGATCTGCTTCCTGAGGGCAGGAATTGTGTTTTGTTCCCCCTGTGTCTGGTACCTAATAGTGCCAGACAAATAGGTAGTAGTAGGCACAGTGAATGAACAAAGGACCTTTGTCCTGTCTATCTCCAGGGGCTGCTGGAAGAATCAGGTGTCAAGCCATACACTCTTCAAAGGATAAACTAATATGCCGCTGGCTCTGGGTTAGGGGATGGGGGGAAAAACCCACATTCTCTTTGCAGAGGGCTTTCCAGGAGTCACTCCGTGGCTCCCAGAGCAGTGGCCTTCAACCTTCTGTGTGGGAGAACATATTACATTTGAAGCCTCACCCAGAGATTCTAATTCAGTGGGCTGGAGACAGAGCCCTTTGGGTGACAGAGATGCTGCTGGTCCTTAGCACTGAGAAGTAGTTGTAACTTTAAATTCATTTGCAGAGGAAGACACTGAGCTGGGATGCCGTGGGGCCTGGAGCCCATGGTTCCAGAGTTAGAGGTTGTGCCACTAAGTGTTTCAGGGCTAAGAGCAGAGCCACCAGGCTAAACCTCTTACC
>NW_003852415.1:3033605-3035775 GCF_000181295.1 Otolemur garnettii
GGTCTAGGTACCTCCAGGAGGATAGAGATATCCACATGATGCCTGATGACTTTGGAAAGGTACGCAGAGGGGCTGGATGCGCTGAAGTCCCTGAGCCTGGCAGGGATGGAGGCAGAAGTGTGCTTGCTTTCCCAGAGCAGGACAGACCCTCTCATCCTAATTTACTTGTGCCAAGCAGCCTGGGAAATTCCTCTGGTCAGGCCACCCTTGACACTGGACTGCAGGGTCCCAGCAGCCCAGCCCTTGGACAGAAACCAGGCAGCACACAGAGCTCAGGCCCCATGTGCACTGGCCAATCTGTGAGGACGGGTGTCAGGTTGCAGTTATTTATATCTGTGGTACAGACTCTGGCCCCTGAGTCACCTGGCAGGTGTGAGGGGCCTTCAGGCATCAGCCCCCCAAAAGGACACACAACCAGGTTCACAGTCACCTCAGGCCATCTGGCCCCAGTCATCGATTCATTCTGTTGTTCATTCTACAGAAATTCATTAAACATTCTCTGTGAAGACGCAAAAGTGAAAAAAATAGTCCTTGTCTGTCCTTAAGGAACTTAGCCGATAAATGATGCCCTGGAAGAGAAGCAAAGAGCAGCCCCACTGTGTGCAGAGCTGGCACATAGTAGGCACTCGGTAAATCTTGGCTGAATGAGCAAGGTGCTGGAGAAGCTTGGCAGAGAGAGTGAGAAACTCACCAGGGAAAACTCCTTCATGAAAGAAAGGGAAAGAACATTCAGTAAAAGCTGAAAATCTCATAAAATACGTAGGGAGTGACAGGACATTCTCTGTGAGTGTCAGTTTAGAGAAGTAAGAGCTAACTTCTACAATTTCACCAGGTATTGCTCTGAGCTATTTATTACACACAATAGCTCTTTAACCCTTTGAGACAGCCCTGTAGTTATCGCTTCCATTTTATGGTTGCAGAGCCTGAGGCCCAGAGAGGTTAAGGCCATCCAGATAGTGAGTGGCCAGCAAGTGTTAAGCCACTCACCAACTGGCCCTAACCCAGTGGTTCTCAACCTTCCTAATGCTGCGACCCTTTAATACAGTTCCTCATGTTGTGGTGACCCCCAACCATAAAGCTATTTTAGTTGCTACTTCATAACTGTAATTTTGCTACTGTTATGAATCATAATGTAAATATCTGATATGCAGGATGGTCTTAGGCGACCCCTGTGAAAGGGCCGTTCGGACCCCAAAGGGGTCGCGACCCACAGGTTGAGAACCACTGCCCTAAACCAACCTGAGCCTCCATTTCTCCATCTGTAAAATGTGGACACCCAGGCTTCCCCTGCAGGTTTCTTGGCCAGAGTAAGAAAGCTGTGCCTCAGCGCACACAAAAAATCTGCAAAAAGGTTACCAGAGTCATGGAGAGCTTGGGAACAGGGGTTACTTTGTGGGTGGCTGCTTAGGGGAACAAGGATTAGGAGAAAAAGAACATACCAGTTAGTGGATCACTTAATGGGCCCAGCAAGTAAAAGTTAAATGAGCAGGACTCTGAAGGGGAAGGAAATGGGGCAGGGGTCAAGTTTGAAAGAGAAGTTGGGCTGGTGTTCTTGGAGCAGGGAGGAGATTTGCCTGTAGGGAACGTTCTGCCTGCACTCCCACCCCACTCTCTCTGAGGGAAGGACACCCTGGCGACAGGCTTCTTCCTTAATATAGTATGTACATTTTATCTCGGCAGACTTCTAGCAGACTAAGTTTAAAGATCTCAGCTCAATACCATTAGTGTATATCTGCAGAGGGCCCTTCGTAAAATTGATTAGAAAGTGGGCTTTTGCATGCGGGGGGTGGGGGTGGGGGTGGGACCTAATCGGATTTGAGCATGAGATGGTATCTAATTCCCTGCATCAAGCAACTGGCTTGGGGACCTCCCTGGGAGCCAAGGCCCCCCTAATTTGGTTTGCGAATACATTAGCCAAACAAGCTAAGGGGGCTCCTTTGGGGAGAGGTTTTTTGGGGGATGGGGAAGGGAGATGGTGGGAAAAGAAGAAAGGAATACTTTATGCTTAGGTCCTGGGTGTTAAATGAGATTCCCAAGGATGTGCATTTCTGGTGGTTTTACCCCAGCTGGGAGAATGAAGAAGAGTTTTAGGAGGATTTGTCACTATATTGTTTGCCATTTATGGAGCCAGTACATGTACATTTTTTCATTTTTCAGTGTTTTTTTTTTA
>NW_003852415.1:3036639-3038275 GCF_000181295.1 Otolemur garnettii
TTTGTTGCCCTTGGTAGAGTACTATGGCATCATAGCTCACAGCAACCTCAAACTATTGGGGTTAAGTGATCCTCTTGCCTCAGCCTCACACGTAGCTGGGATTACAGGTACCCACCACAACACTTGGTTATTTTTAGAGATGGAGTCTTGCTCTTGCTCAGGCTGGTCTCGAACTCCTGAGCTCAAGCAAGCCACCTGCCTCAGCCTCCCAGGGTGCTAGGATTACAGGCATGAGCCACCATTCCCGGCCTTTAGATAACTTTGAATGGGTTACTCAACCACTCTGTGCAAGTTGCCTCCACTAGAATATGAGAATAGTATTGTTTTTATCTTATTACACTATTATTTAATATGTACTATTTTTAAAAACACAATCTATTTACTTAATAAACTAGTATTGTTTTAAATAGAATTAGCATAGTGCCAGGTATACAAGAGTTTCTTTCTCCTTAACAGGTTTTAAATCAAGGTGTGGTTTCTCTTTTATTCTCACTATGGATCTAATTTCTGTAAAGTGAACCAATTTCAGGTCCCGCTCAACACATTGCTTAAGCACCTGCCATTTCCTCGGCACTCTGATATGTGCCGGGGGCACAGAGATGAACACGCCATGAAGTCTGCTCTCAAGAGACTAATAGTCAAATAGGAGAGCCAGGCTGAGAGCAGGGAAACCAAAGGCAGTCCCAGCTGTTGCAGGAGTGCTCCTGGGGCAAAGGAATAGGCTACCTGGCTTCAATTCTTTAGTGCCTCAGTTTCCCCTTCTGGTAACTGGGCTACCTCCCTTTCTCTTGGCTTTTGGAAGAAGTGAACAGCCTAACTGATGTGGTTTCAGTCTTATAGGGGCTAGAGGGCTGAGTGCTTTTTTCCTTCCACCCATCTATCCCACCATCAAGTCCTCATGCCCACCCTCCCACCCCTGCACCTGCTGGAAGCTGTGGCTGCAGGGACACAGGGCTGCAGACCCTGCACTCCCTCTCCCTCTCCCTATCCCTAACTGCTGCCTTCCAGCCTGTCCCAGCCGCTCTGGAGCACCTGTGCCCCTCACAGGCTACACCTTCTCACCAGATCTTTATCCCAACCCCATCCCCTCCCCACCTTCCCCACAAAGAAGGTTTTATAGGGACCAGAATACCTCAGCCCCGGAAATCCAGAATTATATAACAGCTGGATTATGGAGCGATTATTAGCTTTGCTTAAAGATTTTCCGTTTACACAGGGATTAGCTGCGGGGTTCCTTTAAATAACTGGCTTTGCGAATGCACTTGTATTGCAAAGAAAGAGTTGGGGCTGGGAGGAAGGACAGAACCGGGAAGTAGAAGGCCTGAGTTCTAAGCCAGCCGTGTTTCCTTGCTGGGGAGAGTGAGCAGCCCTGAGTGTTGCTAACGGAGAACTCTGGGCAGTTTGCAACTGGCTGGGTGCAGACTGCAGTGGTGTGTGGTGTGATGCAGCCTGCCCCACAGAAGCCCCCATGTCCAAACCCCCAACTGGGCCCTGCCCATCTGTCCATCCTGGTCTCTTGTCATGCCCACGCCTGCCGTCTTCCAGGCTTTACCCCTTGCCACACACCTTTGTCCCAGACTTTCCATCTACTTTTAGTTCCCGGTGTGTACTTCTGTTCCCTACCTCTGTGGCTTGC
>NW_003852415.1:3038398-3050031 GCF_000181295.1 Otolemur garnettii
AGGAGTTTAAACCCTTCTTCTTTGTGCTCAAGAGGTCCTGTGAGTATCCATGTGTAAGATGCTTTCATGGTGCTTGGGGACACTTTATTATCCAAAGACTTTATGGTCATTGGTCACTTATTTGTATCTGCCAAGAGCTACTGAGCTTCAGGGCAGTCCCTGTTGGGTTTGACTCGGTAAATGAAATTAAATAAGTTAATGAGTAGTAACTACTTTTTACACAAGGTAAATGTGTCTCATCCCCAGACACACAGAGCGTGTCCTCCAGAGCAACACCCCCAGTCTAGATAAATCCAGGCCCTATCCCAGTTGTGTAGCCTAAACCAAAATACTTTGCTCCCAAGTTTCCCCATCTAAAGACCAGGATCATGATAATTCTGATCTCTTAGAGTTGCTGTGAAGGGGAAGTGAGTTACTATGAGTCCCGCACTGAGAACCGTGCTGGACGTGGAGGTTGCATTCGGTACTGGTTTCCTGAATTCTGCCTCTGGGTTCCCACCCTGCCCATCCCTGGGTGCTGAGCTTGCTGTCTCTCCCACCTCACATGCTCCTGTGAACTTTCTCCCTTCCCACTCACCCCCACCAGTCAGCACAGAAATAATCCAATTTTACTTGATTATTAGTCATTACTTTCTGCTGCTGTTTTTGTTTGTTCCTTAAAAAAAAAGATTCTAGGTTTAATTGAGTTGATTGATTAGCATAATCACTGATTGGAAGCAGATACTCTGTAACCCTCTCCTCCCCTGGCAGGGGCTTTCATCCAAAGCCAGGCTGACCACTGGGGCCCAGGGATTAGTGCTCTAGAGTTGGCCTTGATTGCTTAGTGACCTGAGGCCAGTTTCTTGCCCTCTCAGAGCCTCTTTTGTGAAAGGAGAATTGAACTAAGTGAGCTTTTGATCTCAAATTCTGTGAAAACTCCTAAGCCTCAATTTCTCCATCTGTAAAATGGGGACACCTAGGTTTCCTCTGAAGTTTCTTGGAAGTATTAAGTCCCCACCACTACCACCACCATGGTTCCTAAATCATTCATTCATTTATGAACCCACCTCAGTGCCTGGCACTTAGCCAGGCCATTGTGGAGACCCACATGGGAGTAGGCAAGAGCCTGCTGGAAGCTAGTAGTCGTGGGGGTGCAGGGCTGGTAAGATGCAAACTCTAGCATCGAGAACTCAGTGTGTTCTAAGCTCAGTGGAGTTTCAGAGGGAAGCCCTTAACTCTGGAAACTTGTGTGTGGGGGTGACATTTAGGTTCAGTTCAAAAACAAAAACACCTGCACAGACTAGGATAAGGTGAGAGTGATCTTTACGGAAACTGCCTCTGTGTTCTGAGTACTGTGCTCAGCACTTTCTTCTCGTTTTGTTGTAATCCTCAGAACAGCCCTCTGGGTAAAGGGGTGTGGTAACAGTTTGATAGATGAAACACCCAAATCTCAGAGAGGCTCAGTGGCTTGCCAACAGTCACACAGCAACCAAGTGGGAGAGGTAGACTTGGACTGAAGTCTGCATGATGTCAGAGCCTGTCCTCTTTACACAGTTTCACGCTGTATTAAGTAATTTCAGGAAGGTAAAAAAAGAAAATCAGCTAACTTCCCTGAATGTCGCTTCTATTTCTGCCTGCATGTTCTCGTCCATGCATGTTCTGTTCACGTTAGAGTGATGTATCACTTTCTATTTTTCACTTAGAGCATTCTCTTTTTTCCCCACTCTGGGCTTCATTCATTGATTCAGGTATGAGCACCTTCTGTATGTCTTGGCTCTTGAGATAAAACAATTAGTCCAAGTCCCTGCTTTCTCGGAGCTTACCGTGGGAGAAGGGATTATAAACAGATAAGCGAACCAGTAAGTAATAGAATGTTGGATGCCAAGAATGACTGTCAAGAGAGTAAAGCAGGACAGTGAGGTAGAGTGTAAGGGTGTCTTCCCCGAGGAGGTAACAGCTCAGCAGAGAGACCTGACTGAAAGGGGCAGCAAGCTGTGTGGGTATCTGAGTATTCCAGGTCATAGCCAGTGCAAAGGCCCTGCGGTCATGGTACCCTTGGCATACTTGGGGAAGAGCAAGGAGGCCACTGCGGCTAGAATCTGAGAAGGTGGAGGTGAACTTGGAAAGGTGGCTGAGGCCAGGTCATGTAGGGCTTTAGACACTAGGGAAGAGACTGGATTTTGTTCCCAGTGTTTCTCTGGTGTCTTTTAATTTTATTGTTGTGACAACTCCATCAGTTTGTCCCAGTGGATGTGGTATAATTTACCAGCATCCAGGTTGTTTCCTGCATTGTGTGTATGTGTGCACGTGTGTGTGTTTAAGGTGAACATGATGGAGTGCATTGCAAGTTTGTGACTTTTTGCTTCTAATAAACACCCTTAGGCTAAATCTGAGCTACCTGGTTTGAAGTGTTTGCTCATCTTTGTGGCTCTTGACCAGTAAGGCCTGTGACTTCCAGGGCTCAGAGCACAGGGCATGGTGGACAGCAGGCCTGCATGTGCAAAGGTGCAGAGGTGGGAAGAGCAAGTCTTGGCTGAGGCCTGGGATATCGTGCAGCTGCCCTCTGGCCGTGAGGGAGGACCAGTGTAGGAGCAGATGCCTCCTGAGGACAGGTCCATAGGGAGCTTGGTGAGCTACTCACCTTCCTTTTGAGCAACAGGGTTGGGTGGGGCTTGTGCATATTTTTTTTCCAAATAAAAAAACCATTTTATTGGAATAATTTTTAGTTTCTAGAGAAATTGCCAAGATGGCACAGAGGGTACCTGTATACCTGTCATCCGGCTTTCCCTTTGATTCACTTCTTATGTTACCAAGAGGGATTTTTCACAACTAAGAAACCGACATTGGCATGTCACTATGAATGAAACTTCTGACTTTATTCAGATGTCATTTGTTTGTCCACTGATGTCCTTTTTGTCTTCCAGGATTTCATCCAGAATCTCACACTGCCTTTAGTGTTCCCGTAGCTTTTGTCTCCTCTGGTCTGTAACAGTTTCTCAGGCTTTCCTTACTTTTCTTGACCTTGACAGTTTTCAGAAGGGCTTGGTATTTTGCTTTTGCATTTTTCATCTTCCTTCCTTCCTTTCTTTCTTTCTTTCTTTTTTTTTTAGAGAAAAGGTCTCCCTCTATTGCCCTGGCTAGAGTGCAGGGGTGTCATCATAGCTCACTGCAACTTCCAACTCGTGGGCTCAAGTGATCTCCTACCTCAGCTGGAACTATAGATTCATGCCACCACATCCAACTAACTTTTCTGTTTTTCTGTAGAGATGAGGTCTTGCTATGTTGTCCAGACTGGTCTTGAACTCCTGGCCTCAAGTGATCCTCCTGCTTCAGCCTCCAAAAATGCTAGGATTACAGGATTACAGGCCACAGCCCCTAGCTGCATTTTTAAATTTTCTATTTCCACTTGGAATCATGGTGTTGAGGCTGAGCTTAGAACACATGAATCAATGTTGGGGGCACGGTCCTGGATTCAGCCCTGACCTCACCCCCTACCCACTAAGTGGCAATGAACAAGGAAATCTCTCATGCTATGGGGGTGAGAATACTCATCTCGGGAGCCTGGTGAGGGCGACTGGGATGAGACATGGAAGTGATCATCAACTTGGGTTTCCTTTTTGGCTTCATTGCTGGGTGGGCACCTGGTGGCATTGATATCCCTGGAGACATTCACTTCCTCTCACAGGAGCCAAGGCTGTGAAAGGCCAGAGTGAGGATGGCAGGGAGGCTGTGACAGCTTTGCATGAGGCTGGTGTTTAGTGAAGCTTTTGAAGATAGTATTCTAATTTGATCCTTACTCTAACTCCATGAGTAGGGAAATGGGTTACTGGAAGCTCAGAGAAGGTGAAGAACCTGCTGGAGGTCATGGAGGAAGGAAGGGCAGAGCCAAGACTTGAACACGGGCCGTGAGACCTGGTGCTCCTTTCTGTCTAGGCTGGCCAGAGGTGGCTGGCAGAGGGGGCAGCTCCAGGGTGATGTTGATGGGGAAGTCCTGCCTCCTGGATGCTGGGATGGAAGAAGGGTCTGTCTCAGGGGACAGGAGGACTGGGGTTTGGCCAGGCAGACACATCGGGGCAGGAGGCCAGAGAGTTATGGATTGCTAGTCTTTACACGTCATATTGATCTCAGGCAGCTGTGTTACAGCAAGTGTTTTAATTTGTAATGTGGAGTTTTTTTCTTTAGGTAATTTCATTTTTAACCCTTGAGTTACCTGTGAAATCAGCATGAGCAAATGAGCAAAAGGCTCGTGATTGGCGTTCAGCTTCCCAGGTAAATCTTAGGACTGAGCAGTGGTCCAGCTTCCTTCCGGGGGGCCAGCCGTCTTACCTCCTGTTTCATGCATATTCAGGCCCCTCCAGCAGACAGCTAACACTGTCTCTGTTTTCCAGAAAAGGTAGTAGAATGAAACCAGACCGGCCAAGTGACTATCTCAAGGACACACAGCCTCAGAGCTGGAGCAGAAGCCATAGAAATTGATCTCTGGGCTCTTTCTACCAGGTGTCATAATAGTTCAGAAGACACTAGTGCCCTTTATTATAGTTATTTTATTTTATTTTATTTTTGCAATTTTTGGCTGGGGCTGGGTTCGAACCCACCACCTCCAGCATATGGGTCCAGCGCCCTACTCCTCGAGCCACAGGTGCCACCCTATTATAGTTATCTTTTAAAATTATTTATTTATTTAGAGACAGGGTCTCACTCTGTTGCCTGGGCCAGAGTAGAGTACAGTGGCACCATCATAGCTCACTGCAACCTCAAACTCCTACGCTCAAGCAATCTTCCTGCCTTAGCATGCCAAAGGGTTAGGATTTACAGACATAAGCCACCATGTTGGCTATATTTTAAAATATGAAATGTAAATTACAAAATTGTAATCCCACTTCTGATGGAAGACCTAGGGGACCTCAGTCCTAAGTGATGAGCTAATAGGTCTTGTCCTAGAGGGAGGGTTTATGAGTGTGTGTGTGTATGAGAGAGAGAGATTGGGTGGAGGGGGACACATTAGGGTAGTGAACTGTAGGACAAAGGATAAATCAATTTTGGCACTTAAGCCAAACAGCCAAAATTTACCCTCAACTCAACCAAGGCACATGTAAGTTTGGGGGGAGGGGCATCCCTCTCCAAAAAGGGGCCTCTGGGGTCTGTGACTGCCATCCCCTTGCTATTGGGGGTTCTCAAGTTTCATCCACCTTGAACTTCCCTCTTTTTTTTAAGACAGAGTCTCACTTTGTGGCTTCATAGGTCACAGCAATCTCAAACTCTTGGGCTCAAGCGATTCTGTTGCCTCAACCTCCCGAGTAGGTGGGACAACAGGCATCTGCCACAACACCTGGCTATTTTTAGAGACGGGTTCTCACTCTTGCTCAGGCTGGTGTCAAACTCCTGACCTCAAGCAATCCTGCCTCAACCTGCTAGGATTACAGGTGTGAGCGCCCAGCCCACCTCAATCTTTCTAAATTCAGAACTTGAAGGCCACCTCATCCACTCCCAGCTGTGCCTCTGGGTGATGGTTCTCTGGCAATTCTTCTGGCTCTAAGTGAGGACTCTTTGGCCTGGCCCTGTCACTGAGGTGTGCCCAGCTTTTCAGAGCTCTGAAGAGCCAAGTGTCTCACTAAGCAGTCTGAGCACTTACCTGCTTGCTGTTGGTCTCTGTGGCTGGCCTTGGGACACAGGCCCAGTACTTGGGCAGTCTTGAGAAGGATCTGCCATCCCCGGTTTCTAGCTGTCAGGAGCTTGGCCTTCCTCCCAGCCTGCACCCATCAGGATGAGGACACAGGCCATTTCTCTTTACTGACCTGGCCAGGGGAGGGAGGAAGTGACCCGGTTTGGAGTCACCACACTTCTCCAGAGATGGTTTAGCCCAGAGTGACTGAGCCCCTGGGCGCTGGCATCAGGATGGATTAGCGTTCAAGCCTCTGCCCTCCCATGTCCCCTAGCACTGTGTGGCCAAGTAACTCAATGCCTGTGTGCTTCAGTTGATTTTCCCATCAGTAAATAGGGAGGAAAAGTCCGAGTTACTTGAGGAGTAAATGAACTTATATGCAAGAAAGTACTTCGCACCTAGTAAGTGCTTAAAACAAAAAGGAAATTCATTATTCTTGTTCCATTAAATAATAATACAGCAGCATTCATGTCTGTCTTTTCCTTCCAGAGAGCTTGCGTGTCTGTTTTCTTGTTGTGTCCTTACAACAACCCCGAGAAGTAGGGTAGTTTTTCTTGGATCTGGTTTACTGATGCGGCAGCTAGGGTGCAGTGAAGCGTGATGACATGCCCAAGGCAGCTCAACAGAGCAGTGGGCGCACTGAGGCCTGACCCTCAGGTCCCAGGAGGGCCCAGGCTAGGTTAGGTGTGTCCCAATGTGGCTCCCCTGCAGCAGCCTTGCCGGTAGGCATGACGGGAGTTGGGGACAGCACCATCCCACCACTTCTGCCCCTCTGGTTCCCTTCTCCCTAATCCCTCCCCTCCCCTGGAGCGCCTGTCTTCCCCAGGGTGCCCTGACTTCCCAAGGAGGGAGGGCCACCTTGGGTGCTGGCAGGGGGTGACTCCACCTCTGCAGCCAGTGGCAGGGCTCCATGCCATTGCCAGCAGCATCTTGGCAGGATGAAGGCTGCATCAGTGAGCAGTAATTGAAATACAAAATAACATTTTGATCGAGCCAGCAGGCTGTTTATTTATCAGATCAATAGTCAAAATGCCCCATCTGGAGAAGCCAGTGTGATAAGTGACAGTAATGCCAAGGGCAGCCCTGGTGAGGCCAGCCCCCTCTCCCAATGGCCCAGATTGGGGGAGGACATGGAATCTGGAGTTGACTCCCCACTTCTGTTTCTTCTTCCCAGAGTGTGGGCATGCACACCCTTCACCTCCTTTTCATCTTATCCTTAGTTTACCAGGGAGACAGAGCTCTGTGTTGGCAGGGACACCTGCATTGTGGCTGGCAGCACTTGCGTGGAGAGGAGAGATTAACGGCGCGGGTTTACTGAGCACAGGTGCTGCTCTTGATGCCTTACATTTGTTGTGTCATTTAATCCTTAGATAACTTCTATGATGTGAGTGTTTTCATGTACCCATTTTGCAGATGAGGAAACTAAGGCCTAGAGAGGTGGAGCAGCTGGTTGCCCAGCCAGTTAGTGACAAAGCAGCATTCCAATCCAGGTGATCTGGGCCCAGAGCCCACATGCACAGGTCCTGCCAGTCCTCTCTCTCAAGGGCAGGGAGCAGAGGGCTGTCATCACTTACATAGAGAGTTCTGGCTCTGATGTCAGACAGCATTTTCCCAGCCCCACTTCCCACAGGTTTTCACAATTTACATTGACTTTGTGTTAAAATATATTTTCTAGCATTTTGAAATCAGGTGTCTCAATGAGTAGCTCTCAGGCTTTTTGCCCCTCTAAGTTGCCTGCCTGATACATTACACGGTTTGGGGTACTTTTTCTTAAGAAAAGAAAAACCAAGAAGTAAGAAAAATGCATAGATCATCTGTAAAGTTTGAAAGCCAAAATTGTCAGAATTTGATCAGAACTGATTGCAAGTTGCCCCCTTTATGCATTCTTGTGGGTCGCTGTGGGCTCTGGCCTTGGGTGGCTGGCTCCATTCGCAGACCCTGGTCCTGTCCTGGGACTCAGCCATGTGACTGTCACACTATAGGGATGCAAGCCTCGAGGACTGTGTAACGTTGGTTTGGCAGGGCTCCTCACGTCCCACCCAACTCTCAGATCTTATTCGTTTGTTCATTCAACAAGTATTTATTGCGCCCCTACTGTGTGCCTGCCAAGAATCTAGACAGTAGAGTAGCATAGAATAGAAAGGAAAACAAACAAAGCCCCTGCCCTTGCGTGGGGAGTGGGCGGAGGGCAAAAACTGGAGGTGGGAGCACAATCAGTGCAGTCAACAAACAGCTGAGGGCTGGTGTGGCTGGGATGGAGTGAACACAGCGGAGGGGGCAGGAGATAGCACGACACGGGGACAAGGGTGATGGGCCCCATCCTGGAGGCCTCCCGAGCTGCAGTAAGGACTCCTGCTTCACTGTGAGTGTGACGGGAAGCCATGGCTCTTTTGCGCAAAGGAGTGTTATGACTTATTTCCCTTTGTGTTTTATATAACTTGCTGTGGCATTTTCTGGTAGTGCGACCCCCTGCCAAGACATTAAATCCCTCTGGGCCTCAGTTTCCTCATCTGCAAAATGGGGGAAATGATAGTGTCTACCACGACAAGCTGTTGCAAGGAATCAATCACTTGATGCATGTTGTCCATGCCCTATGCTGGGTGAGCCCTCCATAGGCGGGCACCACTATTGTCATGACAGAGAGCAGAACAGGGGTCCCAGTCGGCTGCTATGGCAGGTCCCTGCCTATCCACCTGGGTTGGCTGTCTCTTTGTCACCTGCTCAGGCTGCCTATTAGCACAAAGATTGAAAACTTGAGTCAGGGTGAGAGGAGGATGGTGGGAGTCCCAGGATTCCTATGCCATCCCTGCTGTGCATAAGGCCGCATAGAAGGGGCCGCTTCTATGACCAGAGAGTGGACGGAAGTATTGTCCCCTCACTAAGTCTGTGCACTGTGGGGCAGCAGTGAGGCCCAGCAGCCACACACACAAGAGATGCAGATGCGTGATGGCACAGGGGCAGGCAGAGTCAGCAGTGTGAGCCTAGCTCCTTAAATGCACATCCCACCCTAGGTTACACACAGTACAGTGTTTAGGATGAGGGAGACATCAGCACCGCTCTGCTCTACACACAGGCAGGACTCACCTGGAGAGCTATGCTGTTTAAGAGGAGTGGACAGAGCAGGTGGGTCCAGGGGATGTGACCCTGCTGAGGAGGACTCAGCAGGTGGGCAGGAGGCTGCCTGCAGCAGACTCCAGGGCTATCTATAGAAGGGAGTCAGACTTGTTCTGTAAGTCCTGAGGGTTAGAATTGCATCAAGTGTAACTGGAAGCTCAGAAGGAAGAGCTATTTCTACTCTTTACAAAAAAATTTTTTGTTAGAACAATCTGAGTGGTCTGAAGATGTAAACAGCTGCCTCTTGAACTAGTGGTCTCCTCATCACTGGGGTCCTTACAAGGCAGATGTCCACTTCGCTGGGATGCAGTGAAAGAGACTAAAGCATCAGCAGAAAGTAGACTTGGGGCCCTCTGAAGTCCTGGCCTGCTCAAGTGCTTCCCCTCCTTCTCTTCAGGCCTCTGCCTAAATGTCCCCTCCCCAGAGAAGCCTTCTCTGACCCCCCCATCTGGCTATTTGCCCATCCCACAATGCTGTTCCCTGCTTTTTCTTCACAGTGCTCATCACTAACTAAATTTATGCCCCCTAGTCACTTACCTATCTTATTAATTAGATGGCAACACAAGCTATGATTTCATGGTAGTCCAGTATCTTAGCCTGACAGAAATTTACCTTGCCCATATAACATTTTGGTAAAGGTATTTGGCAGGCAGCCTTTCACAAGGTGGTTCAGGGGCCCAGGTTCCCTCCAGGTTGTGGCTCTGCCATCCCCCGGGGCCTTGTAGCCTCCTTCTAGATCCTCTGCCTACAGCCTGCATGTGAGGGAAGGTACAGGAGAGCAAAGAAGTCTGTGGGAGTTTTTTATATGCCAGATAAGGGTGTGGCTTACATCACTCTGCCCACACTCCACTGGCCAAGATCCAGTCACATGGCATACCTGCAAGGATGGTTGGGAAATGTAGTCTTTTGGGTGTCTAGCAACAACACAAAATCGCTTTGGGTGAACTTGTTACAGTCTCAGCTACACTTATTAATCATATTTCGTTGAATCTATGACAACACCTATTGTAAGAGACACCATTTTTAAGTTTTTGAAACTATGAATTAAACTCCAATGTGCCATTGATTTCAGAGACAACCTGATTGCCAGGATGGTAAAATGTGGAATGGTACAGCTTTGAGTCAATAAAATATGGCATGTCTGTTCTTGAGGGTGAAGTCCTGCCCAACCATGTTCACCAGCACATGTCCAGGGCTAGAATAATGTCTAGCAAATGGTCTATAGTCAAAGGATTAGTAGTTGAACATCCGAAGAAATGAAAGAGATAGTGTGAGAGCTACTCTTCCATCAAGAGTCAGAAACCCCGTTTTGCACAGGCTGGGACATCAGTGAATCAGGCCAGACCTGCTCACCTAAGCAGGGCTTGGGAGCAGCTAAGCCTCCCAGGACTCTACCTCTGACAGCTGCTCTTCTTGGCTGCCAGCTTTGATATTCTTCTCTGACTGCACATTGGTGGAAGGGTGACCTTGCTCAGCCCTTGAGCTGTCCGTCTTACTGCTTCTGTCCCTGAAGAGGCAACCTTGACACCAAGAATCTTATGGGAGAGACTTACTGGCCCAGCTTGAATGAGGCGCCCACCCCTGGGTCAATCAGCGAGGCCAGGGAGGTGGATGTCTGAAAGAATATGCCAATTCCTATAGGAGCTTAGTGTGTGTGAGAGAGAGAGAGAAGAAGAGAGAAGTTAGTGCTGGGCAGTCAGTTCTAGTAAGTGCCTGAATAAGGGGCCCCTTTGCCTGGAAGGGACTTTCTCAGCAGAAATAGCAGACATGCAAATGATCAAAAGGGTGAATGGGTAGAAAACAGAGGGATGAGGGGAAGACAGTCTATCTTGCTGTGGGACCAAACTTTTTAGAGAATATAAATGTAAGCCTTATTACCAAACGGGAACACTGCATGCATGTCAGACACTGCATGTCAGACACTGTTTGAAGCTCTTTTCTATAGTAAGTTGCTAATTCTCAAAAACACCCTGAGATGAAGACTATGATTCTCATCCCCATTTTACAGATAAAGAAACTGAGGCACTGGTTTTCAAACCCAGGCAGTCCAGCTGTGATCACCAAGCTCTACAGCCCAGCACGACAGCCCTTGTGAGGTTTAAATGCTGCGTAGAATCTGCTGAGTTTGCTCGGTGACAGTAGGTGGGAGGTTTATGTCACATCGCTGCTTGATATAGGGTGAAAACAAACACCGATTCAAGAAGAGTTAAGATAAATTTACAGATGTCAGAGCTCCAGTCTCTAACGAAAGAGGTGTGTTTGGGGCCATATTCTAATTTTTGATGCCCCCCTTTGTAGTGGCCAGAGCCCAGAGTGCCGCCTTTGCTGTCCAGGGCTAGGGGACAGCCACTCTGCAACCAGTTGCCACTTCCTGCTTTAGCAGACCCTCTTTTCTTTTCTTAGTGATGGATGCAGCCTGGAAAATCATGGATAAAAAGTACTGATTGAAAGGCACTAATTACCCATCATTATTTTCCATGCCATAATTTGTGTGGAACGAGATTTCAATCAGTTGTCCGGGATCAGCCTGGTTTTGACTAATCTTTCTAACGACAAGATGCTTAATTACAGATTTTTGCCTGTGCTCCAGTGCACACAGAGGGAGGCAGCTCTCAAAGCCACTTTGCTTTTGGGTCATTCCACAGCCCTGGGTCCCAGAGGGCCTCCAAGGGGAGAAAGAGAAAGAAAGCATTAAGAAAATATTCCTGGCGGGCGCCCGTGGCTCACGCCTATAATCTCAGAACTTCGGGAATCCCAGAAGTATTGCTCTGAAGCAGGAGTTCCAGGGAAATATTCTTGAGGAGGCCAAATAAAACCAAGCCATCGCAGAGAAAGGTGCATGGTAGCTGCATGGCCAGGGAGGGTTTCAGGTGAGCTG
>NW_003852415.1:3050224-3051585 GCF_000181295.1 Otolemur garnettii
CCAGCTGCGCTGATGTATGAGTCCAAAAAAAGTATTATCTGTTGTTGAAAGTTGAAAGACACACATATGCAAGATTTCAATCTCACAAGAGTGATAAAAATACCATCTGTTAATAAAAAAAGGTAATTCAGACTACTCGGGGGAAGGTCAACTGGAACCGATGAAACATCTGAGTTTAAGAAAAAAAAACATATATATACATATCAAAGCAACAGACTTCAGAGCACAGAACTGGATTCATCATCATCCTTGGTTTATAACACTTACTGCTGCCCTGCTCACCCCTCCCTCCCTCCCTTCCTTCCTTCCTTCCTCTCTCCATCCCTCCTTCCCTCCCTCCTTCTTTCCTTTTTCCCTCCCTCCTTCCCATGTAATAAGTGCCTATAAGCCCATGTCCAACAGAAAAGCTGGGACCTTGACAATGATTCACATCTAGCCACATGGTCCTCCCATCCTTCTCCCCTGTTAAAGGTGCTCTACATTCTTTAATACTATTTCTAAAGGAAGTTTAGCTGTGTTCCTTCCAGGTGCCTGAGGGGCTGATTCATAACTAAGAAACCCTTGCTGGAGGGTCTGAGGCTCTGCTTTAATGAATGGCTCCAGCGTCCCTGGTTAACAAATTAATTATTGAAATGTACATAAGAGTCTCTCAAGTGTTCAGGAACCATTTTTCTTCTGTAGAGTGGATTCCTGTTTCAGGCTGGTTTCTCTCTTAATTTGCCTACCAACCACTCTTCCTCCCAGTATGTGGCAAGTTCCTTGCAGAATTATGCTCAATTCTGGGGAGCTTCGATGAGGGAAGAAGTTTGCAGCGTTTAAGCACAAGCCTACCAGCTATGGGACTTACTGGAAGGGGTTTCTTGGAAGAATCACAGCGGCAGGCAACATCCACCGCGTGCTTGCTAAGTACCAGCACTATTTTGAACGTTCACCTTCAACAGCCCCTGGTCCCACAGAACACCCCTACAGAGGAGGTGCTGTGGTTGAGCCCATTTTACAGATGAGGACCCTGAGGTCCAGAGAGGGTGACCTGGTTACTCAAAGTCAGCAGTAATATGTGGTACAATGGGAGTGTCATGCAGGATCTTAGACATTAAGTGACACAGCTGCTTGTTCCTGCTCTCAAGGGCATGGCCACAGCAGGCAGCCCAAGGGGGCTCTGAGGCAATTATTCTGCACCACCCAGACTCTCGAGTGTGGAGGGAAAACTCTACTCCACAGAGGGGAGCAATCTAGGCCCACGCTAATCAGGACACTCCATGCCTCTGTCCTTCCAGAAGCTTCACTCCTGCTACCTGCCCACTGATAGGCCACCTTGCAGGGGATAGATCCCTGGGATTCCAGCTTTAGAAAGCAATGAC
>NW_003852415.1:3051789-3088758 GCF_000181295.1 Otolemur garnettii
CACACCAGAAACAGGGCTCCGGACTGGCCTCTGAGAAGGCCAGAGGCAGAGCTGGATGGGAGTGTGGAAGGCCGTGCTTAACCAGACCAAGGTGAAATCGAGGCCACGGCAGCTCTTGCTGGCCCCAGTTAGGAGATGAATCAAAGGGAAATGATGCCTTGAGGGACTTCGACCACAGACTTGCTTTTCCTAAGGCTGCTGAGATGGGCATCTATTCCCTCCCCATAAAGAGTCAATAGCCATTGATCCAGTTGGGACCTGGGTCCCAGCCACCCGCAGATGATGGGCTCAATGTGACTCGCTCCTCCCCAGAGCACAAGTGTCAGCTGCCTCCCGCCTTACCCTGAGGCTTTATAATTCCTGGACACCAGAGTAGCCTCCCTCCCCATGGCCACCTCTGAAATCTTGCATCCCAGATTCTTAGGCCTAGACCCAACCCGCCAGTCCCCCAATGCTCTTGCCCCTTCCTCCTGCTTACCCCAGCTCCACCCACCCCCTGGAAACTTCCACGCTCATGGCCTCTCTGCTGCCTCCCAAATCCACCCTTTCTGATACCACTGTCCTCTCTCTAGGGACAATGGGGTTCATTTTCCTGACCCATAGCCCCTGTACCCCTTCTCCATCCTCTTCCGGTACTTTCTAAGTCAGTGATGCTCTCCCAGGAGAGTTTTGGCCCCAGGGGGACCTTTGAAGTCTCTAGAGAAGGTTTGGGTCGACATATGGAGGGGCAGCTACTGGCGTTTAGTGGGTAGAGGCCAGGGACATGTCTGAGCATCCACAGTGCACAGGACAGCCTCCACACCAGAGAATGCCCTGCCCCACATGCCAACAGTGCCAGGGCTGAGAGACCCACATCTAAGGTGCGGGGGGAAAGAAACTGCTCGCCTTACACTGCTGCCCCTGCAGAGTGAGCCAAGGGGCCTGGAGAACTTTTGTGGCCCTAATTTCTGCCCTCTCCTCCCATAGCTGCCCTGACAAACTGCTTTCCCTAGTCCTCCTGTCCACAGCCTTCTTCCATGTACCTCCTGCTGAGTGGAGTTGGGGGGAGTGTGTTTGGGGGTGAGGAAGGCCTCATGCAGTGCCTCCCAGCCCCGCACCTAATACTTCCCATTTACATCTGCATGGCCAAGCCTCCCTCCTGCTATTAATTGGTCAGCTAATTTCTCCACCTGTCTCTCAGATTCCTTCCTAACATCCTTTGTCCAATAGTACTCAAATGGGACACCTGTAAGAATCACAAGGGGGGCACCCAAACCAAACACAAATGAAACCTCTCCCGCAGATTCCTGGCCCTCATGGGTTACATGCATGTTCAAGCTGAAGCTACAGTTTGAGAAAAGCTAATGCGATTTTTTGTATCTTCAGCCTTTCCTCCTTAGTTTCGCTCTTCACCACAATCAGCCTTTGATGTGGAGTAACCATCTGACTCTTTACCTACTGTGGGGAAAGAAGGAGCGATTGGTAATGTTACTGAGTCAGCAGGTAGGACCAGATTGCCCAGGGCCAACCAGGAGGTATGAATGCCGAATTCTTAATTATCTTAAATTCCTTCCATTCTCAACTCACCTGCCCCTTATCAAAGAAGCCGAAAATTAGTACTGACAATAACAACAACATTCCTTCCAAGTGCACAGCCCTCACGTGAGGGACATGCCATTGTGTGTATGAGACGTACCTGCTGCTGGAAGCTGTGCAGGGAGTCACTGCCACTCCCCCCATCCCTCCTCTACCCTCTAAGGCCAAACTCCTTGGAAGAATAGTCTGCATTCATGTCCTCCTCCAGCCATTGCAATGTGGCTCCCAGCCCTACTGTGCTGACTCTGCCCTGGTAAAAGGTCGCCAGCTACCTCCTGACGGCTAAGTGCAGTGGATGCTTGCTCCTTCCTACTGCCCCTGGCCTTGTGGCTGGATCTAATCTGCTGCCCATCCCCCTTCTAGAGGGTTCTGTCCATCACATTTCCATGCCATGCTCTCTTCTTCTCTTCCTGCTCCTCTGGTCATATCTTCTCTGTCGTCTTCTGGGACTTCTTTCCCTGTGCCTTTCCTTTACATTTAGCTTTCGAATGAGTGAACATGTGATGTCCTGGAGGCTGAGGACAGATGGAGGAGGCGGGCTGGACCGCTGGAGGGTCTGGCATCTTCTACAACTTTCTTTCCCCTGCCTGGTGCATAGGAACCGGCCAGCCAGCCAGGCCTTGTGCTTCCCTCTTTCTCTTCTTCCAGAGAGTCTCTAGTCTTACATTTTATGGGTGGAGAAATGACAGTGAGGAGCTTCGGAGCTCTGAGTGGCAGTCAGACATTGCCTGCATTTTTTAGGAAGCTCTCCCTGGAGCAACTCTTCCCTAGGCTTGGGATCAAAGAGGCTGAATGCTGAGGCAGGGAGCTCGGAAGTGTGGCTTCTCCTGTGACTTCAGGGGAGGGGACAAGCTCTGAGCTCCGGCCTTCTTTTCTATGAAGTGGGATGACAGCAGCTAGCGACAGATTGTGAGGATTAGATAGAATGGCACAAAAGCAGACAGCATGCAGCTGGGGCTTGACAGATAGATAGTGCTAGTGTTGCCCAGCCTCTGGGCAGAGGGGGTGTCCAGGGGGCTCCTGAGAGTGAAAAAAATAAGTAGAGATGCCTCGAAGGAACTTTCAGCACAGAATGAAGCTGGGTCCTGCTTGGAGATCTTCATACAGCCTACAAATGTGAATGAATGAATGGGGGACACCCTATCAGTGTAGTGCCCCTTTCTGAGCCTGGCCCTTTCTGCCACCCTATGCACTTGTGTTTGTTAAGTGTCTGTCATTCCTACCAGAGTGTGAGTTTCCTGAGATTGTGGGCTATGCCTGTCACATTCTGCACTTGACACATGGTAGGTGCCCAAAGTACCTGTTGATTATCCCTAAAAAAGGCATTCTGGGGAGGCCAAAATAATAGTTGTGGGCATGATAAAGCTGAAGGAATGAAATTAGTAGACAGTCCTCTCCACTGGGACTCAGGCAGCTTCCCGTGCTCACCCTGACTAAGGCCAGGATCCAGACTGCTTCCTTTCCACCCATGGAGTCCCAAACCAGGGCCTGGAGACACTGCAGGATGCGTTGTGTCCTTCTGAATCAAGAAGGAGAGGGGCAGGAGGGGAAGCCAAGGCTTGGGGACAAAAACCAGTGCCTGCCCTGGTGTCCTTCAGGGTTGTCTGAGCTTGCTGGGGGAATGTGGTGGGGGAGGCTCTCTGCTGTGAGTGGCTGCAGGGCTCTCCCTCAGCTCCCTCAGGGCTCTCCCTCAGCTCCCCCAGGGCTCTCCCTCAGCTCCCCTAGGCCTCTCCCTCAGCTTCCCTAGGCCTCTCCCTCAGCTCCCCCAGGGCAGACGCCTCTTGTGCATCTAGGGACAGATCTGAAGCAGGTGGCATAGAGTACATGCCCACTAAATAGTAGCTGCTGTCATCACTCTTTATATCAAGTGTATCTCCCAAGATCTGTAGAGGCCTCAGGAGCCTAGAGAAAAGCTGGGGGTGGAGGGCTTGGAATCTGGGAGCTGTTTTGCCCAGCGAGGTTTTCCACAGCAGGCCTGGGGTGCTTCTGTGAAGAGCAGAACCTGAAGCAGCCATCAGGAGAGCAGGAGAGAATCAAAAATGTGGCTGTGGCCAGCTCTCGTCTGCCTACCCCATGGAAGGGCATCTGGGGCAGAACCAAAGGTCTACCTGTATCTGGGTGAAGCCCGGCCAGGCTGATGGTGCTTCCTGGGAACTCACCACTGGTAGTTGGAGGGGAGGTGTGTGGCAGTGTCCAGGGAGAAGACCAGCCAGAGATGTGAAAAGGCCCCAAGGAGACACTAAAGCAAGGGACTTGGGGCTTTGGGGAGAGGTGTCTCAGAGGACTCAGGAACATTCCATTTGGAACATAAGAGACTCAGAAGTCTCTATCTTCACACACCCCATTTCAGGAGATTGTAAACTTCTTGAGAGTAGGAGCTTTTGGTGTTTCTTTATCTTTGTATTGGTAGCTCCTGGTTAGACCGCATCTGGGGCTGAGAGTTCCTTATCCCTAGCCATGTTCAAGTCCCTGTGTCTGGCTGAGTGGATGGGACAGGCCTTTAGGAGGTGCATCAACTAGGAAACCATGAACGGGACTGGGGACAATGGAGCCCTCTGCTTACCATAAGGTCACAGAGCTGCGTTTTGTGGCATCAGTGTGTGGCCAGGGATTGCAGTGTGGAGGTGGGCTTTGTGGGTGTCATAAGGAGGGAGTGACCTCTCCATCACTGGGGCAGTACTGCTGTCCTCTCCAGCTTTTGCTCCTTTCCAAGATCCTTCCACCTCTGCTGCCACCTGCTCATAGATGAGCATCAGTCCCCTCTCTGCCTCCACAGTGGAGGCTCAGGGAGCGAGCCAACCTGTCCCCAGGTGAAGGGACCCAGGCCACTCCACTAGGTCCAATTCTGGGTTTCCCTGAACACCTCTTGAACTCCCGAGTCAGCTTGGCTGCCTTTCTTGTTTCTGCTGAGAGAGGGAGAGGTTCCCCGCCCCCCTTCATCCTGGGAACTAGGATATGGAGTTTTACACCCAGGCCAGCCTTCTCCCTGCCTGGGTAGAGGAGCTTTAGTTACGGGAAGCCTCTGTTACCATGGCTGGCGGTGCTGCTGTGTGAGATGCTTGCTCCTCAGCTTTGTGTGTGGGCGGGGAGGAAAGACTGATGGTTAGAAACAGCTGGAAGATGTCCTGAGTCAGGGTCGGAAAGCTCCCTGTGCTTTCTTTTCTTTTCTTTTCTTTTTTTTTTTTTTTTTTATTAAATCATAGCTGTGTACATTAATGCAATCATGGGGTACAATGTGTTGGTTTTACACAGAATCTAAAATGCTTTCATCAAACTGGTCAACATAGCCTTCATGGCATTTTCTTAGTCATTGTGTTAAGACATTTATATTCGACACCTAGTAAATTTCACATGTACCCTGTAAGATGCACCATAAATGTGGTCCCACCAATTACTCTCCCTCCATCCATCCTCCCCCTTCCCCTACCCTCCCTCTCCCCTTTTCTCTGTGCTTTCTGATGGAGGAACAGTCTCATGGGGACAGTGGCCTGGGTGGAGGCTGCCCTGCTCAGGTGCTAGGAAGGGAACCGAGAGGGGGGTTGGGAGCTACCTTTTGGACGTGTCTTCTGTCACCAAGCCGGGACCAGTGGCAAAGCCCAGAGGGTAGCCAGTTTGGCTGGTATCTTTGCCACAAGCTGCCCTCCCACCCTGGTAAGATGACCAGGCACCACTCTGCCCACTCTCGGTGATGGCAGGGTATGGAGGGAAGCTCCAAGCAAGGGCTTACTTGATGCCCAAAGGAGCCACCATCAAAGACCAGGACTCTGTGAAGTGGGTTAGCAGGTCACTATACTTAGAGTGCTGCCCAGGGCTTGGCATCCAGGGCAGTTAAAGTGAAGCCACTGTGCCATACTGTCACCCAGAGAGGTTAGCCAAATACTTTGGCTGAATAGTTTCCATCTAGTGTTACTCTGAAGCCAGCAATTTACACAGCTTTGGGGTGCCTGATCTGAAGCTTATTGATCAAAACATAGTTTCTCTGAGGATTCAGAAGATTCTAGGAGGTGATGCCAGAACCTTGCTCCAGGCTTTTCTGAGTGGCACCCGCTTGATCTTCTGCACCATTTTTTTATCTCTCCAAGGCCTCAGCAAGGGGCCCCTCCCAGTGGCCCCACCCCTTGGGCTGGGCCACACGGCCCACACCATATGGCCACACCTGAGTGCCTTGCCTGGGGCTGACTTCTCTCTCTGTGTCCACAGGCTGCTGAACAGGATGGCAGCGGATGACCGGCACCTGGGTTCCAGCTGCGGCTCCTTCATCAAGACCGAGCCGTCCAGCCCATCCTCGGGCATCGATGCCCTCAGCCACCACAGCCCTAGCGGCTCATCCGACGCCAGTGGCGGCTTTGGCCTGGCCCTGGGCACCCATGCCAACGGTCTGGACTCACCGCCCATGTTTGCGGGTGCTGGGCTAGGAGGCACCCCGTGCCTCAAGAGCTACGAGGACTGTGCCGGCAGCATCATGGAGGACTCGGCCATCAAGTGCGAGTATATGCTCAACGCCATCCCCAAGCGCCTGTGCCTCGTATGCGGGGACATTGCCTCTGGCTACCACTATGGAGTGGCCTCCTGCGAGGCCTGCAAGGCCTTCTTCAAGAGGACCATCCAAGGTGCGTGCTGACCAGCGTGGGGGTGGGGCAGGGCTTTGGTCTATGGGTCCAGCAGGAAACTGGAGATCCCAGGGAATGCTAAGTCTGGGCCCCATTAGAGCAGCGATTCTAAAGGGCCCCTTTTCTATCGCTCAGGGTTTCTCATTCTGGGATTCTGAACAAGAACCCAAGATAGACACCACCACCCCAGACTCCCTCTTCCCCCAGTCTCTGAAAACCCAAAGAAAAAACACACAAATGCCAAACCCTGGGCGCCTGTCACCTGTATTAGTTATAATGTGCCCCTCAAAAAACTTGTTATTTGGAGGGGAAATATAGCATCATTTGCCCTGTAATTTCAGCCCCACTGTGCTTTATCTGTCTGAATTCTACCTGTAAGAGGTAAATATTTTCACCCGTTCAAATCAGGATGGGAATTCACCCTATCTGGATCTCAGTTTGAGCTAAC
The DNA here is from genome assembly GCF_000181295.1 of Otolemur garnettii. Lineage (NCBI taxonomy): Eukaryota > Metazoa > Chordata > Mammalia > Primates > Galagidae > Otolemur > Otolemur garnettii. The sequence continues at coordinate 3,058,423 of NW_003852415.1, forward strand.
ATTTAAGCCTTTTTCCTTTTCCTTTTCTTTTTCTTTCTTTCTTTCTTTTTTGAGACAGAGTTTTATTTTGTCACCCTTGGTAGAGTGCTGTGGTGTCACAGCTCACAGCAACCTCAAACTCTTAGGCTTAAGCGAGTCTCTTGCCTCAGCCTCCCAAGTAGCTGGGAGCACAGGCACCTGCCCCAATGCCCAGCTATTTTTTGGTTGTAGTTGTCATTGTTGTTTGGCGGGTCCAGGCCAGATTCGAACCTGTGTGGCTGGCACCCTAGCCTCTGAGCTACAGGCTCCGAGCCTGGCCTTCCTTTTTTTAAAGACTAGATCTCACCATGTAGCCCAAGCGGGTGTGCCACGGTGCAAATGTTCCTAAATCTTAGCTCAGGGCTTTGATCTCATAGCTCATTGCTCTAGTGATCCTCCTTGTCTCAGCCTCCGGTAGCTGGGACTAAGGGCTGTGCACTACCACACCCTTAAGCCTTCATTCAATGCATTTGCTTATCAGCTAACTCCCATTCCATTGGCCATGGGGTGGCCCCTTCTATCTGTGGGTATTAGAGCAAATCTCTGATAACTGAGTGCAGGAGCCCCCGTCTGTAAAGTCACCCGAAGGTAAATTGGGGGTCATGGTGTCTCTGCCCACTGCCATCAAGTTCATGGCACACCAGGACTGCTTGCACACAACATCTGTGAGACTTACTGTGGCAGGCCCTGGGCAGAGCATTTGCTTTCAGTCTGTCAGTCAAGTATTGACTGAGCTTTTACTGTGGGTCAGGTGTAGTTCTAGATGCTGGTGACAGGACAGACAAAATGCCTGCTTATGCAGGTAAGTGAGACAAGCCGGTGCCATCCCATTGTGATAGGAACTGCAAACCAGTCTGGAGAAAGCCTTGAAGAGTGTTTTGCTTCAGGATCAGATCCCACTGCCAGGACCCTGCCTGTCTGTCCCCAAAACTTCCTCCCCCACCCCACCCCCATTTTCCCTTTGGGAAGAGAAAGGCTGACCCTCCCTGGGATGATTCTGTTTATCCATTTAACAAATATTCATTTGTTAAATTTCTTAAGGGGAAACTCTGTTAATTAAACCAAATGAGGGTATTAGGATTAGACATTTCCAATTCCCATATTAGCTGAGATGGCTCCTGGGTCAGTTACCTTTCAGCTGAACCTCGGGCTGCCTCAGTTTCTCTCTGTGCTTCAGTCTCTCCATCAGTAAAGTACAACATTGTTCCTACCTCACACAGAGCTGCTAAGACGCTTAAGTAGGTTACTATACATAAAGCACTTAGAATATTATTGCCTGGCACTTAGCAAGTGCCAAATCCATCTTTGTGATTATTATTTTTACTTTAACAATATTGAGACATATTACTACTAAACAACAGATATATACTTTAACTTGCACTATTATACTGTTTTATTTAAATATATGTAGATTACATCTATAGATTACAAATATAGGTAGTATAATTACTATTTTGATTTAACAGGATTTAAATTATTTGACTTATTTTGATCTAATATTTATTTTTTAAATGAAGCCTTAAGAAATGATAAAAAGTCAAACAGCAAATTTTCCTAAAACTCCAGACCTTAAATTCTCTCATCTATCCCAAAAGGAGCCCTTTACCAACTCTGTCCAGAAAATATTCCCTTCTGTGTCAAGCACTGTGCTCCCCTCAGGATGTGAAAGTGAATTTGGCCTGGCCCCTGCCAGCTTCATATCTGCCTGGGGAAGTTATTGGGATCTCTCTATTGGTAAAGTGCTGTCTGGTGATTGTGTTTCTTGCCTGAGTCAGGTACAAGAACCTCCAGTCTGATAGTTTTCATACAAAATCACTGGATAATGGGCAAGCATGAAATGTTTGAACCATGTTAAGTTACTGAATTGTCCCAGCTGGAGTGCAGTGGTGTCTCCATAGCTCACTACGACCTTATAACCTCAAACTCATGGGCTCAAGCCATTCTCCAGTCTCAGGCTCTGAAGTAGCTGGGACTATAGATACCTGCTACAGTGCCCAGCTAATTTTTCTATTTTTTTGTAGAAGTGGGGTCTCGCTCTTGCTCAGGCTGGTCTCAAACTCCTGACCTCAAAGCATCTTCCAGCCTTGGCCTCCAAGAGTAGTAGGATTACAGACATGAGCCATCACACTGGGCTTGTTTTTGTATTTAATTGGAAAGTAGTCTTGGTGAAGTTGTCATCATTTTAGATTCTTGAGGTCAGTTTTTGGAAAAATTGCTTTTGAAAGACAATCACATTTTCTTCTCTCCATATTATTCCATGGGCTGGAGAGTTCTGGATCAGCAGAGGCTGGTGTGTGTGAACTCAGAAACCCTCCTCTTGGGTGGCGAGGGTGTTCTCAGCAAGTCCCAGTCCACAGGAAAGATTTGTAAATAGTCTTAATTATTTGCTACCATGAATAGGATAGTGATCTCTTCGAAGAAGTCAAAAAGCAAACAGCAGTCTGTGTGCAGTCAGGACTGAAGTGCTCCTTCCTTTCCCTTTCTCCTAAGACGAGTTCCCCGTGTACAACTAGAAAGAGGTTTATACACAGAACAGGGAAAAGTAAACTCCAAGGCTGACAGATAACTCTGATTGTTTTATTAACTCTTTGTTTTTATTCTAACAAAGATTTAGATTTTGTTGTTTCTAAAAACATAATAATGGTAGAAAATGGGTGGGGGAAATAGGAAAAGTATAAAGAGGAGAAAAATGAACAACCACAAGGACAAACTAAGAACTGAGTGAGCGTGTATTGGGTCCCTGGTCTGGGTAGGTCCTGAGAAGAAACAGAAAGGCCCAAGAAGCTGGGGTCTAACTCATGGTGCTCATGAGTCTGTGGGCACAGCAGTGGGCTCCAAACCAGGGCACAATCTCCTAAGCACCTATTCAATTAGGGAGGAGATTCGGGCCATTTTTTAAGGACCCAATCACTTGGACAGATCCATTCACCACTTGGATCCATTTACCAGTAAATACTTCAGACGCTCTGCAAATCATAGTAGCTCACACCTTGCCTCCTTTTTAGGTCACTTCTGTATCTGCTCAGTCCTATTGTTATCCAATATGTAAAGAAATTTTGCAGAAACAATGATGTCCAGGATAGAATTAGGGACCCCTCAGACAGTCCACAAATATTTATTGAGTATTCACTACTCACTTGGTTGTGCTCCGTGACAGCACAGGAGGGGGGTGGGGTGGGGTGGGGTGGGAGGTGAGTTGGGTAGGAGTGGGTTAGGGGTGGGAGTGGGGTGAGTGGTCAGGTCATTAGGTGGGCAAACTAGAACCTGTAGGCTGGCCACCTATTTCAGCAAATCAACTTTCCTTGTAACACAGCCACACCTATTTGTTTACATATCATCTGTGGCTTCTTTAGCATTACAACAGCAGGGACCTAACAGCAGCAATAAAGACCCGGTCCTTTCCAGAAAAAGTTTGTGCTCTTGGGTGGCGCCTGTGGCTCAAAGGAGTAGGGCCCAGCCCCATATAGCAGAGGTGGTGGGTTCAAACCCAGCCCCAGTCAAAAAAAAAAAAAAAAAAAAGTTTGCGCTCTTAAGCACTACAGCTTTGAACTGGGCAGATTCGGTCAGGTGAACCCCTAATAGTGTTCGTAAAATGTTTGTTTTAATTTTGCCCAGTGTGTGCCATGAAAGGGAGTTTGTTGTCAGTGCTGGCAACTATGAGACACTCACTGAGAACAGATGAGCCAAGAGATTGAGAAAGGCACCTTCCAGGAGGGACAGAGTGGCTCCAAGGCAAAGGAGATAGACCTCAATCTGATTGAATTTACTAGCATATCAAAAAAAAAAAGTGCCATCAACAAAACTTGGCCAGCCCCAGAGGCACAGAAAAGCAGCCTTAGGCAGAGGCACTCCTCCTAGGAGAAGGGACTCTTAGCCTAGGGACAGCCCGATGTGGGTTAAACATTTGTTTACCTGATTACTATCTTTCTGATTAGGATCAAGTTCCCCCACAGGTCTTCTGCAAGGGGTGAACTTGCTGGTTCAGCAATGAGGTGGCCTTTGGGGGAGCAATCTGGGGTTTACCTTTTACCTTATTCCCCAACCTTTTACGTTGTCTCCGTGTCTCTCCCCCTCAGCAGCGACTCTGCCTCCTGTGTTATTGAGGAATTAGAAGCCCTAGGATGGGAATTCCTTAGCTGGTTGCCAATGAATCTACCCCTATCTCTGGTGTTGCTTTTGTTCCAAGCTTGTGGTTGCTTCTTGCTGCTCAATCGCTGCTGGGAGAGAGGTCTCCTGCCCCAGGCTCAGCAATTCTCTCCTTTGTCTTCCCCTTCCCAAACTCTGCAGCTTCCTTCTTTCCTTCCCTCCCTCCCTTCCTTCCTTCCTTCTTTCCTTCCTTCCTTCCTTCCTTCTTTCCCCTTCCCTTCCTCTTCCCCTTTTCCTTCCCTTCCCTTCCCTTCCTCCATCCCTCCCTCCCTTCCTTTCTTCTATCAGCACCTACACCCCTAGTGTCCCCAATCTCAAAAAACCATATCCCTTCAACCTCAGCTTCCTGGATCCTCTTCCTCTGCTCAGTTCTTCCCCACTGTCTATGCTCAGCTTCTTGCTCCCCTGCCCACGGCTTCAGTGGTCCCCGAAACTAGGACGAATCCTAGTTCCATGGCTCTTGCCTGCAGCCTGCTACCCCAGCTCCAGTCCTTTCTCTCCTAATGACCACTTCCACTTAGAGGCCCCAGACACCACATTCTAAACAGACACTGGGTCTCTCCATCCGACGTTTTTTTCTTGTGTTCCCAATTTCAGTGCCTGCCTCAAGTTCAAGCCAGGTGCCCGGGTCTCACGCTTAGCTCTGCTTCCAGCCCCAATACCCACATCCTACCCCAAACCAACAGCCCAGGGGAGCCCTGTTCTCCCTCCTTCATGTCCCTTGATCCACAGCTTGTCTCCTGTCCCCCTGCTTCAGTATAGACCACCACTGACTGCACCACCTGGTCTCCCCGCTGCCCGACTCATTCCTTCCCAATCTGCAGAGAGACCTGTCTGAACCCACTTCTGACCATGCCTCTCTCCTACCTTGCTTGTGGGTAGAATGGAGGCTCCAGAACATGCCCCAGGGATGGCCCACCTCTCATGCCGCCCTCCCTTGCATGCTCAGTCAGGTCAGCCTGACTGCTCTATTTTCTAGTTCCCAGAATTTATCACATGCTTTCAATTTCTAGACTTTGTACTCTCTTCTTTCTGCTCTCTCTTCCCTCAGCCTCCAGTCCTGAGTGTGGTCTGTTGGTCCCCAGTGAGCTGGCATTTCCCCCATCAGGCCTTCTCTCATTTGATGGGGGTAGGGCCTCTGCCCTCATACCACCTGTCACACTGCTGTCGCCGTGACTTGTCTGATTCCCAAAAAGATTATAAGCTCCTACAGCACAGGGTTACATTTGCCCAGATTTTCCCCAAATCCTGTGTCCTCTCACACTACCTGGCACGTAGAAAGTTCCCAAAGTGTCTGAAAACAGGGTGATTCCTCCAAGGGGGTCCCCCCACATTTCCTCAATGAAAGACAAACCAAAGTAGTTTGGCCAGTTTGCAAATGTAAAGTTTTAGGGATCTAGATAAAATAGTTAAATGTCTGCTTATAATAATACATGAATTTAGTTACACTTGCATATTTTCATCATATTTTGTAAGACAACATATGATTTCTTTTCTACTCCACATTTTGTGAAGCAAGGCTTATCACATTTTTCCTATGAATCTTTGACACAAATGCCTTTGCCTTCCCTCCCTAAAGCCCCCCTTTTAAATTTAATTTAATTTAATTTTGAGACAGAGTCTCAAGCTGTCACCCTGGCATCACAGCGGGCATCACAGCTCACAGCAACCTCCAACTCTTGGGCTTAAGCGATTCTCTTACCTCAGCCTCCCAAGTAGCTGGGACTATAGGCACCCTCCACAATGCCCGGCTATTTTTTAGTTGCAGTTATCACTGTTGTTTGGCAGACCCAGGCCGGATTCAAATCTGCCAGCTCCAGTGTATGTGGCTAGTGTCCTAGGGGCTTGAGCTACAGGTGCCAGCCTATTTTTATTTTTTTAGAGACAGAGTCTTACTCTGTCACCCTCAGTAGAGTGCTGTGGCATCACAGATCACAGCAACCTCCAGCTCTTGGGCTTAGGCGATTCTCTTATCTCAGTCTCCCGAGTAGCTGGGACTACAGGCGCCTGCCACAATGCCTGGATATTATTTGTTGCAGTTTGGCCAGGGCTGGGTTCGAACCCGCCACCCTTGGTATATGGGGCCAGCGTCCTACTCACTGAGACACAGGCACTGCCCCTAGAGCCCCTTTTTGAGTCATTTGCCAGTGTGGCAGAGTGCACTGTCTTCGCATTCATCTTCATTACTTGAGATTTTATGAGTATGTACGTGTTGCTATCTCCCAAAATTTTATTTTAAGCTGTGAGTATACTTTGTAGACCATTAGGAGATAGTCTGTCATGTTGGGTAGAGTGCTGTGAATCATAGCTCACAGCAACCTCAAACTCTTGCACTCAAGAATCTTTTTGCTTCAGCCTCCTGAGTAGCTGGGACTACGGGCATCTCTGCCACAACACCCGGCAAATTTTTCCATCTTTAGTAGAGAGACAGGTCACTACTAAAGATGGCTGGCTGGTCTTAAACTCCTGAGCTCAAGCAATGCACCTGCACCTCTTAGAGTGCTAGGATTACAGGTGTGAGCCACTGTGCCCAGCTGGGTTGCATTTCGTTAATCCCTTTGCTGTTGATTCACGCTGGTGACTAGCACCAACTGAGATCTTCTTAGGGCAACGTGTCCTCTCAAATGGCAGTTTGTGGTTCCCGGTAAAGTGATTGACTTAGTAGCATCTCTAATCTGAGACCTTATAAAGACTCAAATTGTAAACAACTTCCTCTTTCGTAATGGACAGTATTGGCAGAAACACCTGCCTACACCTGAGCTCATGAAGTAGCTGTTGGGTTATTTGGTAAATATTTATTGAGCACCGACTGTTGTGCTGGAAGCTGGGGATACAGCGGTGGCCCCATCCGGCTGGGCTTGCATTCCAGGGGAAATCAGACAATAAATGATCAGCAAAGAAGCACAGGCAGAGACAGGTACTGTGAAGGAGAAAAACAGTGACGACTCCAGAGACTAACTGAGAAAGGGGGTCTAATTCAGACAGAGGATCACAGAAGGCCGTGCTAATAGGGTGACTGTCAAAGTAAGTCGGAGCCCATGAAAGGATTCTGGGGCCAGCATTCCAGGTAGAGGACATGGTGAGTGTGTCTCTGGGCAGGACGGCTGACACGTTTAGTGTGAGAGAGTGGAGGCAAGTGGAAGGAGATGGGGCTGGAAAGGGTGGACGAAGTCTTGGGGCCCCGCCTGGACTTTTTTCTAGGTGGAGTGAACACTATTGCCTGACACATGACACGTGGCTGTGCAGGGCTGTGTGGAGGAGGGTAAAGCCAGTCTGCGCCCCTCTGTGCATTCCCAGGGCAAGTGGCTGACTTCATACAGGTCACTGGGAGATCCTTCCACAACTCCTGGGTCTGTGACTTAGACGAGAAGGAGGCCCGGCACAGTGCTTCCCCAGCTCACCTGGGGCCCAGATACAGGCGAGGAAGGGAACTCCCTGAGGAGACGGGCGGGGGAAGATTGATGGGTTATTCCACCTTGGACCCTCTCCAGGCCTTTTGTCCCAGAGAATGCAGCTGGCGGATCCCTGAAGACACAAGACTCTGGTGCAGAGACAAAGCCCAGGAGTGGGTAGGAGTCAAGAGCCAGGTGCTGGTCCCAGCCCAGTCACTCGCCAGCCGGCTGACCTTGGGCAGGGACTGAAGTCCTTTGGCCTTGGTTTCCTCATTTATATAAAAAGAGCCAATTAACCCCATGAAACATTAGCTCTCTGAGGGCTCTGGGGGAGTGAGAGGAAGAGCAAATCAAATCACAATTGCGGTTGCTGGAGACAGGGCCCGGATGCAAGTCAGAATGTGGTCAGTGTGTGACAGAGGTGACACAGTCCAGCGGAGGCTCATACTTTCTGGAGGGCAGGGAGGGCTTCCCAGAGGAGGTGATACTTTCAGCAGGAGTGGAAAGTAACCATTCGTGGTGATGAGAAAAAGTGTCCCCGTAGGAGACAAGGCTGCTGTGCTCAGGAGAGCAGGGGGTTCCACGGTGGGTGACTGGCTAAGGGATAGCAAGTATGGAGTGAGATTTAAGAATTGAGGGCTATTTAACCTGGCTTAGAATCCCACCTTTACAGTTTCTTAGTTGCATCACCTGGGGCAGGGGACAGTTTTTCTGAGCCTTTATTTTCTTATCAGTAAAATGGGGCTAATAGTAGATACTTGCTGCCCCTGGAGTATTTTTGAAGAAATTAAAGGAGATACCCCTATGCAGGGCATTCTTCAGTGCCTGGCATATGCTAAGCACAAAATAAGTAGTAATTGTTTTGTTATTTATCCCTGGCAGCAGGGAGCCATTGAAGGCTTTTTTTTTTTTTTTTTTTTTTTTTGCAGTTTTTAACCAGGGCTGGGTTTGAACCTGCCACCTCCGGCATATGGGGCCAGCACCCTACTCCTTTGAGCCACAGGCGCCGCCCCCATTGAAGGTTTTTGAGCACGGAATTACTCAGGTTTCCTTTTAGCAAGATAATCCTGGCAGGGAAAGGAATGATAGTCCGGAAGCAGGAGAATCCAGGGGCAGGCAGAACAGTCAGGGAGGGATCTTAACAGTCCAGTCAGGAGCATCTGAACCCAGACCATGGCTGCAGGCTTAGAAGGAGAGGTTACACTTGAGGAGCTTTCAAAAGTGGATTCTGTATTAAAAGTATAGTGCATGGCTTGGGGCCTGTAACTCAGCAGCTAGGGTGCCAGCCACATACACCAGAGCTAGCAGGTTCAAATCTAGCCTGGGCCTGCCAAACAACAATGACAACTACAACCAAAAAATAAAAATAGCCGGGCGCTGTGGCAGGCAGCTGTAGTCCTAGGTACTTGGGAGGCTGAGACAAGAGAATCGCTTGAGCCTAAGAGTTTGAGGTTGCTGTGAGTTGTGATGCCATGGCAGTCTACTGAGGAGTGAGACTCTGTCTCAAAAAAAAAAAGTATAGTGCCTCTTGGGTACAATGAACACTGTTACGGTGATGGGCACAGCAAAAGCCTTGGCTTCAGCATTATACATGATATCCATGCAAAAAAAACATTTGTACCCCCTTAATTAATTAATTTATTTATTTTGAGACAGTCTCACTCTGTTGCCCAGGCTAGAGTGCCAGGGCCTCAGCCTAGCTCACAGCAACATCAAACTTCTGAGCTCAAGCCTCCTTTCTATTTTTAGTAGGAAAAATAGAAACAATTTTAAGTCATCCTCCCGCCTCTGCCTCCCAGAGTGCTAGGATTATAGGAGTGAGCCACTGTAGCCGAGCAATTAATATTTTGAAATCAAATAGAGTGGAAAAAAGTGTAGTGGACACTGAGGGGAGGAGGACTTGTAGATTCTAATTTAGGCTATTAAGGAAGTGGCACAGGCATGGGGGGAGGGGAAAGCCCAGAAAGGAGAATTTTGTTGGTGGTGAGGCTGGAGGGTGTAGGAAGGAGTATCAGATAATGGATAAGGTTTTGCACATTGAGTTTGATCGGTGCAGAGACCTTGGAGAGCTGGAAATTGCAGCCCAGAACCCAGGAGTGGAATCTTGAGTGAGGTTTTGAACTTAAATGAACTCTTTTAGGGCCTTGTTATTCTCCAAGTGTGGCCCCCAGGCGGGCAGCAAAGGCTGCACCCTGTGAGCTTGTTAGAAATGCACAGATTGGGTCCCACCCCAGATACCCTAGATATACTGAATCTGAGACCCTGGGGGGTGGGCCCGGCAATCTGATTTAACTAACTGGCTTTTCCGGTGAGCTTGCTGAAAGCTCAAATTTGAGAACAGGTGATTTGGAGAAAGCTCTTCAGAAATAGAGGGAGGAGGGATCCTGGTTAACGGGAGTGTAGAAGAGGCCATGAAAGGAGACTGAAAATACCGTATTTCACCAGTTCTAACGTGCACAATTTCCCAATGTATTAACATCTCCAAATTAGGGTCCGTGTCATGGTTACCGTAGGGTAATGAGCATATGGCTGTTGTCACTGCTTCACGTGCACATCAAAACAAATAGGGGCCAGAGACCTAAGACAGCAATGAACATTTCCTTAAGAAGCAGCATTGGCAACTCCCTTGTTAGTGGAGAACACAAATCTATGGAAAAACATGAAAATGATGACTGTGATCAAAAATGACTCCGAAGAGTCAGACTGTGAGACGTTTTGGCAGTATCTTACCCAATTCATTTTTCTTCTATTTTCTCTTTCATGTATGCATAAGAATGCTACGAGATCAGGTCCATAAACAAATCTGAAAGAGCTTTTAATAAGACAAAAAGGAAAATGCCTGTGGCCAGGAAGCACCAGCCAAAGTTTAATTGGCAGATTCTTTTTTTCTTTCTTGATAGTATATAAAATAATGGTGCATCTTTGAGTTGATGAAATACATATGGAAGTGGTCAGAGAGGTTTCAAGAGTCCCTGCAGAGAGAAGGGACATGAAATCTAGCAAATTAGCTGATTTTAAGAGAGTGGTGGCGAGTGTCTGCAGCTTGCTACAGGGACCAAGAGGAGACAATTGGATTTGCCAACTGGGAGGTCATGGTTGTGGAATTCTAGGATTCTCTGGTGGGAGTGCTTGTTTTCAATTCATTTGCATGCATTATCCATTCATCAGATATTAATCAGGTGCCAGGTTTGTACTTGAGGTACACAAATGGAAGACGTTACCATCTCTAGCCCCAGTAAGCACACAGTTCAGAAGAGAAAACTGCATAGAAAATCCTGGTTTGGGCTCAGCGCCTGTGGCTCAATAAGGGACCAGCCACATACACGTGAGCTGGCGGGTTCGAATCCAGCCCAGGCCTGCCAAACAACAATGACAGCTGCAACCAAAAAATAGCCGGGCGTTGTGGCGGGCACCTGTGGTCCCAGCTACTTGGGAGGCAGAGGCAGGAGACTCGCTTGAGCCCAGGAGTTGGAGGTTGCTGTGAGCTGTGATACCAGCGCACTCTACCCAGGGGGACAGCTTGAGGCTCTGTCTCAAAAAAAAAAAAAAAAAAAGAAAAGAAAATCCTGGTTTGGAAACACTAAGCTAGTTGCTTCAAGTGTGGAGGGTGGGTGGTGGGAAGGAGGGTGCAGTCTCCCCGGGACAGATGGGAAGATGTCATTGAGAAGGTCGGAGCTCACCAGGAGGAGGAACTGAGGGGCTTCACACGGAGGGAGGTGTGAGAGGCCTCGTGGCTCTGTGGAATCTACAAACTACTTCCTGGTAGCTCAGACTTGCTGGAGGCTGCAAACTGGGCAGCTAAATGGGGGAGAGGGGCAATTAGGGTCAGATCTTAAAGGGCTTGGTAGGCTTTGCCCTGGAGTTTAGATTTCATTCTCTGCCCAATTAGGGGAGCAGTTGGAAAATTTTTTAAATTTACATTTGGAATTAATTTCAAATTCTTAAATAATACGATAAATCAACTCGATCTGATAGACGTATACAGACCACTCTCCCCAACAACAGTGCCCTGGGACATATGGTATTATTTAAGTCCTTTATTTTCTCATTTATCTTCTCTATCCATGGTGGAAAGTGAGACATTGAACTCTCAACAATTATTGAGAGTATTGAGTATTTCTCTGGTCAACTATATAATTTTTGCTTCGTGTATTTGGATGATCTGTCATTAGGCCAATAAATGCTTATAATTATTAAAAATTATTTTCTAATTCTTATCAAAATAATATGTGCATATAAAGAGTATAATAGAAATGAACATTTTATAACGAGAGATAACAGTTGCTGGCCCTACCTAGTCTCTCTTCAGCCCAATCCAGAGTTAACCATTCAAAAAAAAGTTTTCTAGCATTATCCTCTCACTTACTAATATTATAGGCTTACAGCTATATTTCCTGACTTAGCAATTTTGATATTATTTCTTGACTTTGTATTATGGAAGTTAGCTTCAATGACGTAACTCATCCCAACACACACACACAGAGTCTTCCAACTATCTCAATATGGTTATATCATAATTTGGGGTTAAATATATTTGCCTGTTACCTAGTTCCTCTTAACGGATTCTTGACTTTTCTCCTTGGCTGGATTCTCTGTTTTTCTGGATGCTGCCTCTTCCTCTTCTCTGATTCACTCTTTACTGGGGGAGCACATACACCATGGGCTTGCTCGAAGGGTGCAAGAGAGGTAAAATGGTTGATGTTCTGTGTGTAGAAATGTCTTTATTCCCTCCTCCAGCCCTCACCTTACATCTTGGCTAGTACAGAACGCTGGCTGAAAGTAACTCCCGCTGAATGTGGACACCATTGCAGCTTTGTCTTCAAGCTCCTGGTGCTGCTGCTCCCTGAGGTTCTGCAGCCCAGACTGCTTATTTCTGTTCTGGACCCCTGCTCTAGCTACTTAGGCTTCTGCCTCCCCTGTTCTCTGAGACAGTTCCCACTCTCGTGCTGCCAGTCACTGGGGAAGACATGTAGACAGGTGTGCTCAACGTGCCCTGATAAATCAGAGACCCACAGAGGGAATTTACCTGGGGAAGTTATTAACCTCTCCGGGGGGCATGTGGAGGCAGGTGGAGATAGGACAGCTGGGGCCAGGGGGTGATGAGGGTGAGAACCAGGACTGTGGGAGGAGGAGATATCAAGGAAGGAAGTAGATGAAGAGGAGCTTAGCAGCAGAGAGGGAAGAAGCCAGGAGGCCCCTCGATTTCAGACTTAGGTGGCAGGGAGCTGGGAGCTAGTCATCCCTTTGATGAGGCGAGAAATAGAGTCAGGAGAACAGAGTGGGAGAGGCTGGGCTCAGTTCAAGAAAAAGTGAGGAACTCTAAAGACCTTCCTGCAGACATATCCAGCAGGTGATTTGTATAAGGGCGTGAAGCACAAGCTGTGGGTCTGGCTGTGAGTCACTGCCAACTGCATCATAGCGGCAGCCAGCGGCAGGAGTGAGATCATCTATCCAGCGGGTAAGGAGGAGGAACAGGCGGAAAGCCAGGGACACTGGGCAGCACAGAGATGAAAGGACGGGTGTCTGTCCTCTGGGAGTGAGATAAATAAGGGAGTGGAACTGAGTGGTTGCCAGCCTGGTGCTTTCACAGCAGCCGTGTAGAATAGTGGCCACTTGGGCCCTGCCATTAGCCAGTGACCGCTGAGCCTACAAGTCCCCAAGAGCTGTTTGTCTAAGCTTAGCAACCCCCATCCCTAGCCCAAGGGCACTCCCTGCTGCTGTTTGTGGACAGCTGATGGGGTGGCCTGGGGTTCCCTCTTCCTACCGCAGCTGAGGAGCAAAAAGAGTTGGTGGTGGTGATTACCCCCCCATCTTAGGGTCACATAGAAATCCAGGTCAGGTTTTAGATGTGCCTGCCTCCTTCCCAAACACACAAGAAGCATGGCTCTAGCTAAGGGAGGCAGATCTTAAATGTCCCTAAATGTCAGAAAGGGTGGCTAGCGCTGGGTCTGACACCTAGAACAGACTTATCCTGGAGTCCTCTGGCTGTTTCTACCCTGGCAAATCTGCCTAAATACAAAAACAGGAATAGCAAGTGCATACATTTCACTAAGTTTTTTTTATATGCATTCTGTCCCTGAAGCTGCCTAACTTAATGAGATGGAAACTGTACCCATTTTATAGATAAAGAAACTGAGGCTCAGGGAAGCTAGGTGACATGCTTGAAGTAGAGGCTACACATGTCTATGCTGGACAGACTTTCAGATTAGAACCCTGAATTTATGCTAGCCACTGACTGTGTCCCTGTCCCGTGAGAGCTCAACCCCCAAACCTGCCACACCTCAGCTGGTAGGGGGAGGGATGTGCGCGCATGTGTGCCACCAATGTCCTCTCCCTTTCTGAGCTCTCCTAGACTCCCTTCGAGAGACCATAGGAATTCTGATGAATTAATCTCATCACTTTATCAAGGAGGCACTTACAAAAATTACGAAGTAAGGCCAGCCAGCCTGGCTTTGCTGGCAGCCAGCCGCTGGAGCCATAAAACAAATTGAAAGGAATAAAAATAAATAAATAAATAATTAGAACTTTCTCCCTCTCTCTTTCTCTTTTTCTCACCCTCCTAGCTCACTCATACACATGCTCACCTAAAAGGTGGAGAACCTTGCTGGGGACTTGCTGTGATCACGCAATCCTGTTGTCCAGGGACAGCACCGGTTCAAAATCCACAGACACTCCTTGACCTCTTGTGGGCAGTTGGGCAACAGCCTGTGGTCTGTCCTCCCTCTGAGGACAGCAGCTGGCTGGGCAGCTGAGAGCACGGAGCATGGCAGAGTGAGCAGAGAGCCTGGTCCCTGCTCTGCAGTGCAGGGCAGATGGGAGCTAGCCTCCTGGGTTCCCATCCTTGCTCTCCCTCACCCTGGATTCTGCTCACCTTTCTCATCTATAAAGTAGAGAAAAAATATTTACCTCCAAGGTTGTTAGGAAAATTGAAACATGCATACATACATACATACCTAAAGCAGAGCAGAAAATTAAAACATACATACAACATACATAAAGCAGAACACGACCTGTAACAGACACTGGCCACTGTTCACCCTCAGGACTGGTGGACTGCCTACTGGGTCCCAGGTGCTTGGATCCCAAGGAAGAGCCCATCTGGGTCGGGGAGGCAGACAGGTACTACACAGGCAGCGGGGACAGATATGGAGTGGGTTGTCAGCACAGAGAAGGAACACGTCCACAGGGGGACCTGGGGAGGCAGGCTGGAGGGAGCATGGTGGGCTTGTTCAAAACTGCAGGAGCAAAGGCCTGGCAGCCTGGGAGATCATAGACTTCCAGGAACTGATAATTATGCAGAGTGACTGGGAAGTGGAGGAAATAGGGACACGGAGGCTAGAGAGAGGGGGGCAGGGGTCAAATTCTACGGAGGCTTCTAAGCCAAGATAAAGATTTGGATGCATTAGTTTATGCATGTATTTTCCTCTTTTCTGTTTATCTTCTTAATTTTACCATGCTTATATGAATAGTGAAAGGACAGGGAGTCCCAAAAGTAGCTCCTAAAGTCACCATACATACGGAAAAGGGAAAATTGTGGCTAAATGTACCTTTACTTACAAAATATTTATTACACAAGTTTACAAAGAGGTGGCCAACACATAGAGAATATTTTGGGCTTTTTGTTATTGTTGGTTTTTTTTTTTGTTTTTTTTTGTTTTGTTTTTGAGACAGAGTCTTACTTTGTCCCCCTGGGTAGAGTGCTGGGGCATCACAGCAATCTCAAACTCTTGAACTCAAGTGATCCTCTTGCCTTAGCCTCCTAAGTAGCTGGGATTACAGGTACCTGCCACAACGCCCAGCTGTTTTTTGTTTGTTTATTTGTTTGTTTGTATTTAGTAGAGACAGGGTCTCTTTCTCAGGCTGGTCTTTAACTCCTGAGCTCAAGCAGTCCACCCACCTTGGCCTCCCAAAGTGCTAGAATTACAGGCATGAGCCACCGCACCTGGGCACTAGAGAATGTTTCATAAAAATTATTTTATAATGAATATTTTGTAAGTAAAAGTACATTTAGCCACAATTTCCCCTTCTCTCTATGTATGGCAACTTTAGGGGTGAATTTTGGGATATTCTGTAGTTCCCATGCAAGCCAGAGTGCTCTAAGAAATAGGGCCAGATCAAAGTGAGGAGGGGGCGGAATCTTCACCTCTTCCCCCTCTAGGCTCCTTCCTGAAAGAAGTAGGAGGGGGAGAAAGGTGGCACCTGGACCTGAGAGAGAGGGAAAAACCTCCCCTCACTTGTGGGTCTCTAAGGGGCTCTGGGAAAGTCAGTTTCCTCACCGGTAAAGTTGGGGTAAGAGGACTCACTGGGCTGTCGGAGGCCCTCAGCACAGTTAAGCACACTGAATAGTCCCCCTGTCAGTGTCAGGACATGGTTCGCGTTTGTTCCCAGCAACTCCAGTGGTTTCCATTTTCCACATGGGGAGGCTGTGTGGCACAGGCAAGCCCAAGGATGCTGTCCACCCCTGCTGGCCACCAGACTACCTCTGCTGCTAGGTTGGTGACAGGGGCCTTCCAATTTCTCCAGGCTCCTTCTGAGACTCAAAGTCTCAGTCTCTGGGTCTGTGAAGTGGGGCACTGATGCGCCTACCTCCCAGGGTGGTCGTGAGGACTGAGGGAGCCAGGGCAGCTGGTGTGCACAGGAGCACGGTGGGTCTCCGCTGTTAGGGCTGTGGCATGGGCGGGGTGCGGAAGGTGTGCAGGATTCAGAGGGCAGGCAGGCCTCGACCTTCTCCTTGCACCCTCAGGAGGTGGGTATCTGGTGGGGACGAGAGCTTTATTCTAGTCAGAGATTCTGTTCCCTGAAAACCGGGGGCTCAGGCAGACCTCACTGACTTTGGAACAGGAGTGGAAGAGACACAATGACCAAAGAGCCCTGTGGCATGCTATTTCTCATTTGTAGCTTTAGAAAACATTCTGCCCCTCTTCCACCTGCCCTCCACCCCCAACTACTTTTCCTTTCTCTCTTTTTTTCCTTTTTTTTTGAGACAGTCTCACTTTGTCACCTCTGTAGAGTGCTCTGGTGTTATAGCTCACAGCAACCTCGAACTCTTGGGCTCAAGCAATTCTCTTGCCTCAGCCTCCCAGGTAGCTGGGACTATAGATGACTGCCGCAATGCCTAGCTACCTTTTTTTTTTTTTTAAAGACAGAGTTTTGCTCTGGCTCAGGCTGGTCTCAAACCTGTGAGCTCAGGCCATCCACCTGCCTCGGCCTCCCAGACTGCTAGGATTACAGGCGTGAGTCTCCCGTGCCCAGCCTCTACCAACTGCTTTTCCTTGCGCCACTAGGCACATTATAGCTGCTCAATGCATATTTGTTAAGTAAGTGTGGACAGGTCAGAGAACACAGGGTGGATGTCTAGACTAGAAAGGCAGTCACAGCCTCTCCTGACCACACCATCAAACCAAACCTCTCAGAAAAAGGCCAAGAAAAGAGACAGTGGCCTCCCCAAGCATTGGAAGTTCAGCTCAACCTATAGAAGACCAGTATTTTTACCCTGCACAGAAATGCTTGTAAAACAGGTTTCTCATCTGTAAAATAAGGATAATATTAGTACCTACTTCGTGGAATTGCTGTTAGGAAGAGTGACTGAGTGGATCAGTCACTCCCTGCATCCTTCTCACCTGCCTCTGTGGGGCCCACACAGCTTCCAAGAGTGTGGGTCATGTTCACGGTGGCCATTATTATAACCCTTCTAAGGAGTGACCTGGAAAACCAGTCACAGATCCCCACTGCTCTGTAAACTGTGATCAGCTCACGTGGAAGAGAGCTTTATACATTTTAAAGCCATTTTCCACACATAGTCTTGCTTAATCCTTCGTTTTGTAGATGTCACGCTGGTTTGCAGATGAGGACATTTCAGCTTGGAGAGAGGAAAGTGATCTGCTCCAGGTCAGCAAAGCTGGGCTGCCTGGGCCTCCCTGGACGAAGAGTTCAGGCCTCATCCTTGTGGGCTCAGAGTTTTCAAGAAGATGTTTCCTTATGTTGAGGGCCCAGGCCGGAGGCCAGAGATCCAGCAGTGCTAGTTCAGTGACTTACGGTGTCCTGGCCCAGTGGCGGCTTCACAACTGTGGGGGATGGTACTCTGGAGAGTGTTTCTCCAGGAGCTCCCCAGAGCACCTGCTTTGAGAACCCTGCCCTATGGGACCCTCAGGTGTGGGGAGCTGTAGGTCGGGGTCATTAATCCCCATCTGGCCTTTCCCGGGCCGGGAGAATGGCGCCTGGCAACCCTCTCTGTGTCTGGTTGCAGGGAACATCGAGTACAGCTGCCCGGCCACCAACGAGTGCGAGATCACCAAGCGGAGACGCAAGTCCTGCCAGGCCTGCCGCTTCATGAAATGCCTCAAAGTGGGGATGCTGAAGGAAGGTAGGAGGCTCTTCCGGCCGGGAGTTTCAGGTCCTGGGGGCCTCCCCCAGGGTGACCCTCGTGGGGTAGGCTGTGTCTCAGGGTGGCCCAGCTTGGGTGCCCAGCTCTCTCCCCCTGCCGCAGGTTTCCTGCTGCAGCTCTCCTTTAGGGAGGTAGGAGTTGGAAGTTCTCCAGCGGGATCCTTTGGGGACTTCTGGCCCCACCTGGCCCTGGACAGTTGGGGCACTCTGGGAAGGTCTTCCTTGGTTACAGGCCCTGTCTCCACCCTGGGCGGGGCAGACTCGAGAAGCCCCCGAGGCTATGAGGATGAAAAGGGCAGAGACATTAAGGCCCAGAATGACAAACAACTTCATTCCTTTCACCTGTGAAATGGCCTTTGTTTTCCAGTGGTGGACAGGACATGGCTCTTGCCTTGGACATGCTTTTTCCTTCCCTGGACCCTCTTCTCATCCTCGCCTCGCACTTTCCCCTGTGGCCTCTGTCTCCAGGGCCACACAGTCCAACATGGCAGCCACAAGCAACACATGGCTGCTGGCCATAGTCCCAGCCGAGCTGTGCACTGAGTGAGAAATGCACACCAGGTTTAGAGGGCTTAATAGGACCATTAGAAGCAGCATAAAGTCTGGTAGTGATCATTTTTATAACTTGATTGCATGTAGAAATGATAGTATTCTGGATATGTTAGGTCAAGAAAAACATTGTGAAATTAGTGTCACATGTTTCTTTTTACCTTCTCTAATGTGGTGACTAGAAAACTTAAAATGACCTATGGACATTGCCTATGCCCACCCCCCCACCCCCCCAGGTCTCCGGTCTCCTTCCTCACTTGCCCTACTGGTCTGCCCAGTTGGAGGAACCTCCTTTAATACCATGTGGAGGATAGTGTGGGTGTCTCCTCCCTTCTCCAGCTTCCAGGGGGGGCCAGTGGAAATTCCTACAGATCAGCTTTTAAACTTTTGGATCTAGGATCCTTCTAGAAGCTGGTAGAGACAGGAAAAGAGGTGTGAAGGGTAATCGGGTAGGTCCCCAGGAAACTGGCAGGGTGGGTCTGAAATGCAGACCCCCACCAGGAGTGAGGAGTCTGGGGAGTGGAGCCCAACCCCTCTTCCAGTGCCTTCTGGGGAATTTGAAATACTTTGTGAGTACAACTTGGACCTTCACGTGCAGTGGAAATTGGAGCCCCCACTTCATTCTCCATCCCAGGTCCCCCCATTTGCTTCAGCCTAGCCCAGCATCTGTCTTCATAAAAAAAGGAGCTCTGGAAGCCAGCCCTAGGGGCTGTTTGTGTCCTCAGAGGTCTTTGCCTTCAAAATGTGCTTCTCACTCAGGTCTCACCTGAAGAAGGAGCCCTCTTTCCAGATTAAAAGTAGGCTGTGCTGGACCTACCGAAAGCCTGTCCACAGCCTTTGATTTTGGTTCATTTTAACCACACAATTTTGCTCTTATCCCCACATAGGGTGTGATCCAAGACTCCTATACCAGGCTCTTCGGGCTTCTTCAGAGCCTCCTGGTATTTACAGAAGGGGAAGCTGAGGCACAAAGGCCCGTAGAAGCATGCGTCAGCTCTGGTCTGCCGGCTTCCCTCTCCATGGTTGGAGGAACCTGAGGGTTTCTAGCCTTGGAGAGACTCATTCCTCTTAATTCCCGGAGACAGAGTGGGCACTCTCTTCTGGGAAGCTGGGTGTGAGGACACTGGGTCAGGGGAGGGCCAGCTGTCCAGTGGCTTTCCTGGGCAAGATGTGCAGCCTCTCTTCGCTTACTTTACAGCATCTGAGGAACTGAGCAGCAGGAAGCTTCTCATTGTTTTAAGGGTGACAGAATTGAGCCCTGCAGGGGTTGGGTGAGAGAGGTTCCCACCCTCAGTCACAGGCTTGATGGAGGGAACGCAGAGCCACAGCCTCCTTGCTCCTCACTCACATGGCATGCTGTGTCACTCACATGGTGTAAGTCAAGGATGCGGGGAGTAGAGAGGGGACCACGGCTCCCCGGACCATCTTGCAGTGCTGAGCAGAGCCTCTTCAGAGACTAGCCAGTGCTGGGGACAGACAGGGGGTCCTTCCTAGGGCCCTCCAAGCAGGAGGAGTTGGTGAGGGGAACGCACTGATGGCAGGCCAGGGGTTGGCCAAGCGCTCGGTTGATCTGCTACAGCAGCTCTGACAGCCAGCCTGGCACTTGTAAGAGAAACGAGACAGACGGACACTGTGTGTCCCCTGATGACAGTTTGGATTGCTGGGAGGATGTGGCCTCAAGTGGGGAGAGCGTGCGGGGTGAGCCCTGTGTTGACACACACCCCTCCTGTAAAATTCCCTATGGTTGATGGCCTGTACCTCAGGGGGCAGCTGGGGCACCCCAGGCTGCTGGCAGGATCTGGGCAGATATCCCAAGGCCACAGAGGCCTTTTAAGGGAACTGAGGGAGGAAGACATACTCACTGGAATGCTCCCTCCCCCTCGTCCCGAAATGCTGGCAGGTCTAAACCCAGAAGGGGAGAGATGACACAAAGGCTTCAAGTAGGGACAAAGCAGAGAGCCCCCATTTAGTTTCTGTCCCCCACAGAGCCCTGGCGAGATCCTGAAATCTTAAGTTCCATAGGGACCCACCCCCTTAGGAGGAGCAGGCCTCACTCAGGAGCCTGGGTCCCTGCCAGGCGGGGGCTCTTGGCAGCCACTGTGGCTCCTGCTTTTGTTTGGGTGTCCCTCCTGGCTCTGCACTCGGGGCCCAGGCCCAGGCCCAGGGGACCAGACTGGGCTTCTTGCCCCTCTCTGTCTTCCTCAGACTCTGACTTGACTCTGAAAGGCAGATCTCACCCTTCCCCAGAGCTTCTCCCCTGCTTTTGGGTCCCACAGTAGCCTCTGCCATTTAGGGATGCTGGGGGTCCAGGGTCATGGGTCTTACAGGAGGGGGAGGCTGGTAAAGGAAATTTTGAATGCCTCTGTCCTCTCCCTGCCACCATCTACACATCAAACCTGCTTTCCCTCTTCTGCTCAGCAGCTCTCCTTTCTTAAGTAAAATAATCATGATTTGGGGGACCAGCAAGTGCCAGAGAAGAGGTCAGACCTGTGGCTTCCTCTGGCTCACCCTCTCCCTTAAGGCTGCAACTGCTCGGGGAGCTCAGCTTAGGAGATTCCTCACTCCTTGAGCCCTCCTCCTGCTCTGTCCTGAGACATCCCGGGCAGATGTCTTGCTTAAAGCAAATCTATCATCTGAAAATATGTATTTTCAGGGAAAAAATTAATTATTCTTTATTAAGAATTGAATACAAAGTCTGAACTGGGTTAGGAGTTGGTGGCCTGTATTCTCCCCCTGGTTGTCTGGCACTCTTGCTGTGTAATATTATTTCTCATTTGCACCTGTAGAGCGGGGATGTTGATACCCATCCTCCATCACCAGGTCAAGGTAGGGACCAGATAAGACAACTCCTTGGCAAAATCCAGTGTGGAATGGATGGCTTTGAGATCTCAGCTCAGCATTAAAATACTGTAGTATTTGATTCAAAAATAGTCTCATTTACGCTCAACTTTTCAGCAGCTGCTCCTTGCGTTTGGTGAGGCAAACTGATGTCCAGCTGCCCTGGTTTTCTTCCTGGATTTGCTGATGGGAATCTTAGAGAGTGACATTTTCTTGGGCTGGTCCCCTGTCTGGGTAGGCGGGCTTCACAGCCTGGCTGGGGTGTGGACTAACTCTGCCCCTAATCCAGAAGAACCCTGGAAGGCTATTGGTTGCATTTCATAGGATGCACCCCAAGTCTACAGTACAACTCCGGGATTTCAATTTGTCCCTGTAAACTTCACCTTCTCCTCACCTCACTTCACCTCCCTCCAGCCACCGGCCTCCCAGGCCAGCTCCATTTCCTCCCCATCAGCCCCTGCCTGCTTTTCCCCAAGTGTTTTCTAAAAGATATTTGATTTCAGTGAAAGCTGGGCTGACATCCATGCAATATACCCCCACTTTCTTTTTGTGCTTGTTGAGAAGGCAGAGGGCTCCTCTGGGGATTCTGGGTAATTGGGTTAGTGGCCAGCTCATGTCAGGAAATTAAAAGGAGGCCCTGATCAGGTTCCCACTGCATGGGATTTAATGGCTTTGTATTTATAGAGTATTCTGCCTCTAGCCCATGCCAGAAATACCACTTTTCTGGCCTTATGAATGAAGAAAGAGAGTGAGATATGGCTTGCCTTTAAGAATTCTTTTTCTTTTCCAAAATATATCAGTGTTTGTGGGGGGGAGCACCTCCCTATTATTTCTGAGAATAGTATTGAGCTACAACCTGAGTACTCCAATGTGTGTTTGCATTCCTCTCGAGTCACTTTCCATTCTACACACCCCCTCCATACCACACACACACACATAAACACACACGCACACACACAGACATCTGCCAGCTCACAAGATCCTCTTGCGTAACCCTCTGGGCCACTCAGCCACAGTGACCTCTGATTGACGAAGTGTTGATTTAATGACGCAGGAGATGAGTTTGTCTGTGCTGAATTGTTACTATTGCTCACTGCAGGCTTTCAATGTTTCCAAGCATGGGGCCAATGGTCATGTAGACCCTGTAAAACCTCATCTCCATCTGGTCAGCTCCTTGGGAAAGTTACTTAAACTTCTGTAAACCTCCCCTTTCTCCTCTGTAAAATGGGAACAATAATAGGGCCCATTCTCATCTTGCTCCCAGGCTTCAGGGAAAGCACATAGAGATAGGCCATGAAGTCCAAAGTTGGTGGTTGGTTTGAGATAGACATTTTTCACCGTGTTATAAAAATGATTTTCTGCTGTGACCCAGAGGGCAGTTTTGAGTCTCCCATAGCCTGTCTCCCCACTTGGGCTGATGATCTTGCTTCACATTTCCTTGAGAAAACAGAAAGTCAAGTAGGACATTTCTTACCCTCCTACTATTGCATCCAAACCCACCAGTTTGTGTGTCCATGTCTTCGGCCTTCTTCATATTAGACCAGAGATATTTCACTCCTAATGAAATCCAGTCCTCTCCTGGATTCTGGATTCCTGCCCTGTCTATCAAAGACTTTCTAGTATCTCCTCTGCCTCCAGCATCATCACATTCTTCCTTACTTCTATATCATTCTCATTAGCGCACACACACCTTTGTACTCCCATTATGAAAACAAAATTAATTTTATAACCCACGCCATATTTTGACCCTCCATCTCTACCCAGATGCTGCTACTTTATCTCACTCCCTTTTTCAACAAAACCTCCCAGTGGAGTTGACAGCACTTGCTATATTCAATTCCTCACCCCGTCCCCTCTGTCAAAATAACTTCTTTAAAAAATAAACATTGAATAGATCCAGGAAAATATTTGCAGTATTCTGTTAGGTAGGGTAAGGCTAAGCTTCTGTCACAAAGAGACTCCCTTTCCCCCACAAACAAAACCAAAACAAACAAAACCAAAAATAACCCTGAAGCTTAAGCAGGATAGCAGTTTAGTCCTCTCTCATTTCTCATGTAACACTCTAAAGGTGATTGATCTGGGACTGCTTGGCAGCTCTGCCATCCAAACACTGGTGGACCCTCAATTCTTTCCATCTCACAGACATCCGCCAGGAGGAGAAGTCTGTGCCAGATCATCTGAAGGGCAGGGCTGGAAGTAGCTCCCTGCCTTCTTCCATTCATAGCCCATGGGTGGAACCTAGTCCCACGGCCACACCTCTCCACAAGGGGTCTGGGAATTGCAGCGGTGAGCTGGGATACCCAGCTAGAACTCTGCTGGTATGAAAGAAAGGAATGACATATTTTTGAGGACAACCCTTGCTGTTTGTCAAAAATGTATGGGAGGCATGACAATTACTGATATCTTCCACCCCGCATGAAACAAATTACCCTTAA
Source organism: Otolemur garnettii (assembly GCF_000181295.1). Classification (NCBI taxonomy): domain Eukaryota; kingdom Metazoa; phylum Chordata; class Mammalia; order Primates; family Galagidae; genus Otolemur; species Otolemur garnettii. The sequence goes on from NW_003852415.1 coordinate 3,082,184, forward strand.
TCTTGAGATTCCACCTGTGCTTTTCCTCGTTTTCATTCCTCCTTCTCCACCTCAGGGGCAACCACTGTCCTGGGTTTCACTTTACTTTGTCCTTTGCCTATTTATGTATTATTTCTATAGTTTTACTATCTATTTCTATCTCTAATGATATCGTGTTTTTTAGTTCTAAAAGAAATTATACTATATATTCTCCTGCCTCTTGGTTATTTTAGTCCATCTTTCTGAGAGGCATGCTTCTGGTTGCAGGGAGCTGTAATTAATTCATTTTCATTTCTGTCTAGCAGAAGCCAGACAGTAAATATTTTAGGCTTTGTGGGCTTACAAGGTCTCTGCTGTAAGTACTCAACTCTGCTATTGTAATGATATGCGGTGAACAAACAGGGCTGCATGCTGAGGAAACCGGCAGAGGGCTGGATTTGGCCTGCGGATCATAGGTGTGTACTGCACACCTGCTGTGTACTATCGGTGTATGAGTTTAGGAGAGCTGATTTATCCTTTCTACTGGTGAGGCATTTGGGCTTCTGCTGTGCATATTTTCCTGGTTGCACATGTACAGAGCCCCAGGGGCCTGGGGGTAGAAGTACCACGTAGATACATCATCAGCCTTATGAGATGGTTGCTCCATAAGCTCACCAATGCATAAAGTGAGGTCTTCTGATTGCTTTAACGTGTATTTTCTCAACTATGATATACACATATTTCATGCATTTAGCCACTTAGGATTCTTTTTCTGAGATGAGGTGTTGGCCCAGTCTTTTTCCTGTTTCATTTTTGCATTTATTTATTTTTAGAGACAGGGCCTCACTCTGTCAGCCAGGCTGGAGTTCAGTGGCATGAGCATAGCTTGCTATAGCCTCAAACTCCAGCGCTCAAGTAATTCTCCTGCCTCAACCTGCATCCCCTGTGCAGCTGGGACAGCAGGCGTTTCCCACCAGGCCTGCCGAATTTTTTTAAATGTTTTTTAGAGATGGGGTCTTGCTGTGTTGCTCAGGCAGATATCAAACTCCTGGCCTCAAGTGATCCTCTGGAATGAGCAGAAGTTGACAATTCTAATAAATTGAATTATTAATGTTTTCCTTACAGTCCACCCTGTCCCCCTTTGCTCTTGGCTTCTCTGACACCATGCTTGCCCAGCCCTCTCCACCTATCTGGCCATGCTCTGTGGTTTTCTTTGTGACCTCTGCCTCTTCCTGATCTTTACATTTCAGAGTTATTCAGGTCTTCCAACCAGGTCCTCTTTTCCGTACCCTACAGGTGATTTCTTCCAGATTAAAGACTAGAGGCAGATGACTCTTAATCTTAGAGTGAGGCCCCAGTTCCTTTCCCCGATAGTTTAGAGACTTCAGTATCTAACCACCCTGCTGGCATCTCCACTTGGGTCCCTTATGGATTAAACATGTCTAGAGAGGAATTCTGGGCATGGGCCACAACTTCCAGTCTTCCCTGTCTCAGGAATGGTGCTGCTATTATTCACCTGTTGCTCAAGAGAAACCTGCTGTCAAGCCTATGTCTTGTTCTCATCCCACAAAGATCCAATTACTGAGGCAATGAGCATTGCCAAGGAAGAAATGAATTCTTGAATAGGACCGATGTCTTGTTTGGAGAAAGGGAGAGACTGTCTGAGTCTCAAATCCCTCCAACTAAAGGACATCATAGGCTTTTAAAGGATGGGCCACATGTGCATTGGGGCAAGTGTAACTAATGAGGGGCTATTTGGTGGCAGGCTGTGGGAGATGGCAGGTCATTATGAAATCTACCCAGGGCCTTCAAAATCTCAGCTCCTTTGTCTTGCAGAAAACCCACCATTTCTGGCAAACAACTGAAAAGGTCAAGCAGTAAGTTGAGGGAGAAGATTATATAGGAGTCATTGAAATTTGTTCAACGGGCTGGTTACAAACCTAGAAGTCAGCCTTGCCTTTGTCAATGTCCAAAATGTATTTGAGATTCTCCTGCTTTTCTTCATTTCCATGATAATGACCCTGGTCCAAGAAAGCACCATCTTTCTTTTGGACCACTGCAACCATTTCCTAACTGGACTCCTGATACCACCTGTGGTTCTACTTAAACTAGTCCCCCAAAGCAGCCAGAGTGATCTTTTTAAAGCACTGTTGCAATTCTATCATTTTAGAGCTGGGCTAGGTGGCTCATGCCTGTAATCCCAGAACTCTGGGAGGCTGAGGTGGGTGGATTGCCTGAGCTCACAAGTTCAAGACCAGCCTGAGACAGAGCAAGAACCCACCTCTAACAATAGCTGGGCATTGTGGTAGGTGCCTGTAGTCTCAGCTACTTGGGAGGCTGAGGTAAGAGAATCATTTGAGCCCAGGAGTCTGAGGTAGCTGTGAGCTATGATGCCACAGCACTCTGTCATTTTACTTTATATCATTCTGTGGCTGTCCATCATACTTAGAATAAAGCTCGAATGCTTTCCTCTTGTCTTCAAGACCCTGCATGGTTGGTCTAGCCTCTTCCTGCCTCTTTAATGTTGTCTAGACCATTCCTCTCCTGCCTCCCCACACAGGCCTCTCCTTAAGCATGACGAACTCTTTCCCACCTTAGGATTTTCGGGCTCTTCCCTCTGCCTAGAAGGTTCTCCCCAAGGCTGGCCAATTCTCATCCTTCCGGCCTCAAATTAAATGTCATCTTCTGTGAAAAGCCTGCCTTCCCACTTCATTACTTGCTGTCACATCCCCTTGTTTACTTCATCAAACTTATCTCAGGCTACGATCTTATTTATTAATCTGTTTGTTTGCATACTTTCTTACTCTGGCCATCTCTAACACAGTTGTTAATTCAGGCCCCAGGATGGCAAATTGCTCTAGTTGGACTGTCAGCTCCAGGGTATGTAGATGCTGCCTGGTATGCTGATTGAAAGCCTTCTTAGGCAGTGCCTGGGATCAGTGGGCAAGAGTGCCATGATCGATTAGCAATGTCTCCCAAAGACTAGGAAATGGAAGATAGTGGCACAGCTCATAGGTATTTGCCATGCCTGATCTGGTCAACTGAGTTTAAGTGATTTGACCAAAGCCACACACCTAGTAAATGGCAGAGCTGGTCTCCTTTGGTATGTGGAAATTCCTTCAAAGAATCCCATTCCAACTTCAGTGTAGCCTCCTTGGGCAGTAGCAAAGTCTCTGGCCATTCCTCAAAGGGGAAAAGAGAGGAAAGGGAGAAAAGGGAAACTTCTCCCTGTCGGGTTGTGCAGTTTTGGAGACTTCCTGGCAGTTGGGAATGGGAGTGCAAGGGAAGCACCATGGCCTTTGAGGACATGGCACCACAGTGGAAAAGGTCCAGAGGAGAGCAGCAAGAGGGTGCACCATTGTTTAATAGGCAGAATGTTGGAGCTAATCACTTTCTACCATAATCTGCCCACTGTGGTACCCAGAGCCCGCCGAGCAGCTGGCAAAAGCCCTGGAATATTAGGTGGCATGTGGGTTTGTTTACCTACAGGGCTATTTCTCTGGGCCTTTGGGGACTCAGATGGGATGCCCTCTTTGCCATTATAATGGGAAAAGGCAGCTCAAACTGGCCATTGTGTGTGAGGCAGAAAGGCAAGCTTACCTGTCACCCAGACACCCACCCCCCAGCAGGACAGGCAGCTGAAGGAAGCCTAGTGTTATGCAGGGGATGTGGCCAAGAGTTCATAGCATCACATACAGGAGCACCCATCAGTATGCCCATGTGACTTCTGGGCCCTTGGGAGCTCATGGTACCCATGTCACCTTTTGGGTGGTTTTCTCCTCCTTCTGGAGATGAGTCAGGTACAGTTTGATAAAACTTACGGAGGGTCAACCCTCAAAGAACACGGGTCAGATACAAATACTGATTACAGTAGGTTTAACACAGTGTTCCTCAGACCTGGCGCATACTCACAATTACTAGAGGAGTTCTGAAAAAACTCCATTCCTGGATATCTCCTCAGACCTACTACCTTAGACCCTCTAAGGCAGGCGTCCTCAAACTACAGCCCATGGGCCACATGTGGCCCACCCAGGACATTTATCTGGCCCGCCGGGTGTTTTTGCCACCACTGCCTGTCCTGCTTAGAAGCTGACTCGTCCCGGGGCCTGCAGTCTGGCCCTCCAACAGTCTGAGGGACAGTGAACTGGCCCCCCCTTTAAAAAGCTAGAGGACCCCTGCTCTAAGGGGTAAGTCCACAAAGTCTGTGCTATTCAAAGACTTTCCAGGGCATCCAGATGGTTATCTGGGTTCAGGGCAAAGGAGATAGGACTTGTGATCTATAAATCAAGATTGAGATACCCTCTCTGACATTTCCTGGCCGTGGGACCCTGAGCAAATCACTCGGCCTTTCTGAGCCTCAGATTTCACCTGGGACTAATAACAACCACGTAGTCTCCCTCCTCAACGTCATTGTGCAGCTCAAGCGTAAGGGATGGAAGAGCTTTGTAAACTGTGCAGCGCTGCACACATGTGACCCTGCTCCTGTCATTAATAAGTCAAGGATGTGAGTCTGGTGGTGGGGAAGGGGAAGGGGGTCCTGGGTAGGGGACAAGAAGGGTTTTCCTTGGCCATGAAGACCTTGCAGTGTCAGCGGGGACCCTGACCTTAGACCTGGACAGAAGCTTGCGGGAGGAGAACACTGGCACGGAGGGCTTTCCCACGCCTGCCCTGTAGGAAGAGAAATGTGACAGGGGGAAGTGCCTGGGACAGGCATGGGGCCAGGTGTGGGGCAGTGCTTTGCAGACCTTTAGCTGGTTATTTTTAGCATCTGGGTATAAAAGAAAGAAGCTTAAGTTGGCCCTGCTGCTGCTGGCCCTGCACACTTGGCTATTTTTACTTCAGAAAGACTGGGATCTCGTCCAGCTTAGGGAGGGAAGACAAGAAGAAAGGAGGGAGGTGGAGGGAAGCAGGAATTATTTTACTTCCATTAAGAAAAAAGCCAGAAGCCTGATCTTATCAAGTCAGCAAATGGGCATCTGATCCCAGACGGGGTAGCTGCGGGCTCTGGAGGCTCTGACGTGCCTGCAGTGGATTGGAGGGGCCAGCAGATGGGGCATGCCCTTGAGGGGCTGGGGAGCCAGCTCCTTTCCTCCCAAGGAGTTTCTGTCCCAGAGCAGCCCTGAAGTGTCTTTGCCATTTCCTGTGCCCTGAGCTGGGAAGTGGGATTGCCTGCTGCAGGCACCAGGGCACCAGTCCATTGATAATGTTGGGGGGAGGGGTGGGTTTGACCACAGCCAAGGGCAGGACCTCTGTCCTCAGGCTGGACAAAGCAGCCATCAGCCCTGTCTCATGTTTAAGACAGCCCCAATGTGTGTGCCCCTGGGCACAATATTCAACCTCTAAGAACCTTAGTTTCTCAAGGAGTTTTTGTTTAACATCTGACCCATAGCAGTTACCTGTGTAACTATGCGGATATGTTTCTCTTTCTTCCCATGGGGAAATCAGTTCAGGACAGACTCTACCACCTCTAATACGCAGACGAAAGGCAAAGGTTGGGGTATGGAGTCCAGTTCCGCAAACCAACTGACCTGGTTTAGGTCCTCAGCCGGACTAGCAAATCCTACCAACGCTTTGAGAATAGAAAGCGGAAAATGAATAAAACCGAAAACAAAACTGGACCAGGAGCAGGGTGGACAGGGAGAGAAAGCAAAAGTAAATTTGCACAGGCTTTAGCATAACAAAGAGGAAATGTATTTAAGTATTGGCAAGCCAGTGCACTTCCAGAGAGGTGGAAGTGGGTCTCTCTCCTGAGTGAGGACATGCGAATATGCTGACCCAAAGCAGTGTAAGGGTACAAATAGCCTCTTTTTCTGCCTTTGAAATTGCTTGTGAACACTCTCCTTGGTCTCTCTGCATCTCTAGGCACCTTAGTCCTTCACTGTTGGTCATTGATTAATTTGGTTACTTCCTATCCACATTCTTTTTTTGGCAAAAACTGCTGAGTGCTGATCTGCTGTTGCTTTTACCAATACTTGTGGCATTTGTGGTGTGCAGTGTTCTGCAACCATCCATCCCATGTCCAAATATGGGAACTGTATTTTGTGCAGGACATGCTTGGTTAATTGAGTCACAGTGTTCCCTTGAGGTTTCCATGGCCCCTCCAGATTTCCTTATTTAGCAGGCCAGGCTTCCCTTCCTCCCCCCACCCCCTCGTTGAAAGCTACTTTCTTTGTCCCTATTCAGCAAGAAGTTATTACTGAGTACCTGCTGAGTACCAAGCACTCTGCTACGTGTTTCAACATTTTAGGTTAATTTCACCAACCTGAGAAATATTAAGTAGTTAAAAAAAATTTGAACAGCTTTATTGAGATGCAGTTCACAATTAAAGTATACATTTGATGGTTTTTGATATATTACATTATTATATTTTAAAATTGTGGCAAAATGAATATCACATAAAATTTGCCTTTTAAAAAGCCATTTTAAGCATATAATTCAGTGGCATTAATTATATTCACAATGTTAGGCAACTGTCATTAGTTTCTACAGAGGGTGCCAAGAAATGTATACACATTTTAAGAAAGGAAAAAATCTGTGTTAAAATTATAATACTCAATGTACCAATAATGTTTGCTATCTTGTATATTGCATCTTGCATCACTTGTAATTGCAGGAGT
>NW_003852415.1:3088895-3090171 GCF_000181295.1 Otolemur garnettii
ATACAGTTTTTTTGTGACTTGAGTATTATAATTTTTTTTTGAATATTACAATTTTGACACAGTTTTTTCTTTTCTTAGTGGAAGACATTACCAGTCTTACCCTTTCTTAAAATGTGTATATATATTTTTGGTACCATCTGTATTTCTAAAACTTTTTCATCATCCCAAGAGAAATTCTGTACCCATCAAACAACAATTTCCAATCCTCCTCTCCTCAGTCCCTGGAAACTTCCAATCTACCTCTATGAATTAACTACTCCAGATACGTCATCAAAGTGGAAGCATATAATATCTGTCCTTTGTATCTGGTTTATTTCACTTAGCACAGTGTTCTGAACATGTTGTAGTATATATCAGAACTTTATTCCTTTTTATGATAAATAATGTTCCATTGTATGTATATACCACATAGGTTTAGCCACTCATCTGTTAATGGACAGTGGGTTGTTTCTACCTTCTGGCTATTCTGAATAATTCTGCAATGAACATGGGCGTACGAGTAGTCTGTTCGAATTTTTATTTTCAGCTTTTTGGAAGTCGTACCTAGGAATGGAATTGCTGGGTCATATGGTAATTCTTGGCTTTTTGGGGAACCCTCATACTGTATTCCATAGCAACTACACCATTTTACTTTTCCACCAGGATTTTGAAAAAGTTTTTAATTCATGTTTTATTCTGAGATAATTATAAATTCACATGCCATTGTAAGAAATAATGCAAAAGAGATCCCCTGGGCCCTTTACCCAGTTTCCCCCACAGTAACATCTTATTGACATTGATATAGTCAAGAGACAGAAAATCTTCAGGATAGAGATTTTTTTTGTTGTTGTTTTTTGTTTTTTGAGACAGAGTCACAAGCTGTCACCCTGAGTAGAGTACTGTGGTGTCACAGCTCACAGCAACCTCCAACTCCTGGGCTTAAGTGATTCTCTTGCCTCAGCCTCCCAAGTAGCTGGGACCCTTATTTAGCAGGCCAGGCTTCCCTTCCTCCCCCCACCCCCTCGTTGAAAGCTACTTTCTTTGTCCCTATTCAGCAAGAAGTTATTATTGAGTACCTGCTGAGTACCAAGCACTCTGCTACGTGTTTCAACATTTTAGGTTAATTTCACCAACCTGAGAAATATTAAGTAGTTAAAAAAAATTTGAACAGCTTTATTGAGATGCAGTTCACAATTAAAGTGTACATTTGATGGTTTTTGATATATTACATTATTATATTTTAAAATTGTGGCAAAATGAATATCACATAAAATTTGCCTTTTAAAAAGCCATTTTA
>NW_003852415.1:3090191-3093723 GCF_000181295.1 Otolemur garnettii
GTGGCGGGCACCTGTAGTACCAGCTACTTGGGAGGCTGAGGCAAGAGAATCACTTGAACCCAAGAATTTGAGGTTGCTGTGAGCTATGACACAATAGCACTCTACCGAGGGCAACAAAGGGAGACTCTGTCTCAAAATAAATAAATAAATAAAATAATAATAATATCGACAGGTGTTGAGCACTTACTACGTACCATCTAGACCAGTGGTTCTCAACCTTCCTAATGCCATGACCCTTTAATAGAGTTCCTGTGGGTCGAGACTCACAGGTTGAGTACCACAGATCTAGACTAGACTATTCTAAGTGCTTACATGTGAAGCACTTGCATTATGAGGATTAAATGGGTTAATATGAACTCTACACATTGGGTACTATTATCCCTATTTTACAGATGAGGAGGGTGAGGCACAGAGAGGTGAAGAAACTTGCTCTAGACACTCAAGTAGCAAGGAGTGGAGGCAGAGATTATATTGAGACCTGGCCCTGAGGCTAGCACTTCTTTCCTCTGCTTATATTTGTGTATACAAGATTTCGAGACTTCTCATATTGGTCAAGAAAGGGGATGATTCCTTGTCTGATCCTGGACTCATGGACTTCATCTGCACAAGGCCATGTATTCCAGTGATTACCAATTCTCTCTATATTCATGGAACCCTTACAAATATTAAGATTTTGACCTGTACAAGTTAAGGAATTAAACAGTGTTGAACAGTGGTTAGAACAAAGGATATGTATTTATTTCAGTATTTGGAGACCTGACAACACTTTACACGTGACATTATTAAAGCTTTCTTACATCCAGAAAGTATCAATAAGATGATAAACTCTAATAACCCCAGAAAGTAATTGTAGGTTAATTAGTATTTTAATGTTCTTCCTGAATCACTCTTTAGCTGTTTTACTAATACAAAGACACAAACAATAAGGCAACTCCCATTTCAAGTTAAAAATCTCCTTTTATTTTTTCAGTTGGTATTTGTAAGGCTTAAGCATACTAATTTAAAAAGTAATTGCCCATTGTATCAGTCAATGAAAATTGCTTTCTGCTGCAAGTTATAGAGAACTATATAGCTAGTGGCTTAAGCTTTGATAAATGAGGTTGATTTCCCCTCCCTACAAGAAGTCTGGAGATGAGCAATGGCTGGTATTGCACAGGCTTCTAAGCTGTGGCATTACGGGCTATGGCTCTTTTTTGTCTTTCTTCTCTGGTATTCTTTGCTGTCCTCAGATGAATGCCTTATGATACTAGCCAGGTGGTTGCCACAACTAGGCTTCACCTTCCAGGTCAGGGCAGGAGAAAGACAAAAGAAGACGCACAGACACATCTGTCTCTATTACCAGGAAAGCAGAACCACTCCCAGAAGCCTCTGGATTTGCCTTTACATCCCAACAGGTCCCCTACCCTGGACTTGCCTTTACATCTTACTGGCCAGACCCAGGTCCTCTACCCTGGACTTGCCTTTACATCCCACTGGCCAGACCCAGGTCCCCTGCCCAGCTCTAACTACTGTGGAAGCTGGGAGTGTGGGGAACAAGATTGCTGGGACGGGCTGCGGCAGGTTGCCTCCACCAGCAAGCTGGGTTCTACTGGCATGGAAGAGACGGAATGGAATGGAAATTGGGTAGATAACCAGTAACGTCTGTTGTACCTGCCTGCTAGCATTTGGTGATCAACTTCTCAAGGTTTCCTCATAAAATATCTTGTCGTAGCCCTTGGTGTGAGGACCTGGTCCATACTACTGTCTCTCAGGGAGGGCCTTCTCCTTGTTTGTTAAAATTGTGAGCAGCTTACTCAAGAAAGTATAAAAGCACAGTGACAGATAATAGGTATAAACACAGGTGACCAATGCCTGTTTAGGCAGAGCGCAGAGGAATTCTGATTACAAAAATTTTGAGATACATAAAAATCAAGAAATGTAACTCCATACGGATGGAAACACATGAAGCCCTCTTGGCAACTCTGATGAGCTGAGCAAGCTGAAACTTGCACAGGTGAATCAGGAAGGACGCTGGCAACTGTGTTTCTTATAAGGGAAATAATGAACCATAATACAGTCTGTCTCAAAACTTTCATAGTGACCCACATTATCTGCCACTATCTCTGCCCCTGGGGAGCTGATCATTCTCAGTTCAGAGCCTACTCCATCAACAAAGACAAGTCTGTAGAAGGCAGGGAGATGACTGGCCTGAAAATCAGGTACAGATTATGAAAAATAAAGGGGGCTTGGCCATGGAAGGAGGGTGCCCAAGAATTTCAAATCTATAAAGAATTGTCTTGTGGAAGGGGAGTTGCCTTGTTGAATAGGGTGGAAGGTAGTAAGCAATCAGGAGACAGAATTTAGCTCAATACAGGAGCACCTTCCGTGAGGAATGGGCTGCCTCGAAGGAGTCAGGTTCTGGAGGGTGGTTAGACAAAGGGAAGTTCTGAAGGGGAATAGCACAAGATTTTCTGTTTCCTGAGTCTAAAGGGTTTCATTTTATTCAGACACTGCATTGCCTCCTATGGGCTGGGTTCTGAGCTCGGACTATGAAGACAAAGTCCTTGGCCAGGAGGTGCCCCCCACACCTCCAAGGAGGTGGGCATATGGCGTCTCATGAAGTGGTCATGTCATTGCTGTTATAGAGAATGAGCACAGGAAACCCAACAAGGGGTGTGACCAGCTATGTCTGGGGACTCCTGGAAAGACTACCACTCAGAAGATAATACTTGAAGCGGGAAACCTCGTTTAGGTGGAGGTCTATCTTTCCCACCCCCAGGCCAGGGCAGGAGGGTGCATGGGTGAGGAAGCACAGGTCTGTGTCCCAGGATCTCTCACCTAAATGACTGTTAGCAAACCCTGACCGTGGGGTGGGAGGTGGGGCAGAGAAATGTAGCAGATCTAGGTCCCATCCTCTAAGGGCCCATGGCATGGATGAGCTGGTGGGTATAAAGGGAAACAGGATGAGGGGCGCGTGTAGTACCAGGTGAATGCTGGTGTTCGTGGGGTGGTGGGAGGGTGGGGTGAGAGAGGGTATCACTTGGATCTGCATTTTTCTACCATTAAATTATTCAGTTGCCGCAACAGCCACGTGTGGTGAGCAGAGCTGGTATTACCTTTGCCTCCTCCTCCCTACCTGCTGATGAAGCTGAGGCTGGGAGAACCAGCTCGTCCACAGCTGCATGACCTGTGGGGGGCAGGGATGGACCTGGGACCTTGATCATGGATCCCATGGGCTCAGCCTGTGGGCTTCTGCATAGAGCAGGACTCAGAAAAGCAGCAGAAAGCGGGAGGAGCCAGCATGTTTCAGTTTGTGCAGAATTAAACCCAACAGGCTGCTTTCTTTTTTAAATTGAATAATCTGATAATTGATATGTTTATTGATCAGAGCCATTGACCACTATGCTGTAAAGATCTGGAGGAGAAAATGTAAAGGAAAGTTTACACTTGCTGTGCCCTTGGAGGTCAGACCTTGGAATGGCAAAGAGCATAGGTCTTTCTTTGGACCAATTACTAAATCTCTCTGATTATTTGTAAAATGAGGATAATAGTA
>NW_003852415.1:3094030-3159147 GCF_000181295.1 Otolemur garnettii
GAAGAAGCTCCCAGCCAGCACAGGGGTGGAGAGGAAGGAGACACAGCCACTCTTGTACTCATCACGTCTTCCCTGGGTGCCCACTAAAGGCCCAGCCCTGTGTCAGGACAGGGAAGACTCTAGATGGTGTCATCAGCAGAGGTGGCAGCGGTCCACCCCCTTGCCTTGCTGAGGGACAGACACTTCTTTTTATTTCCTGCTGAGCACTCCTCATTCTGCCTGCCAGCTGTCTTGGGGGAGGCAGGGGGAGGCAGGCTGCAGGGAGGGGAGAGGTCATCACACTGGCCTGTAGGAGAGAAGGTCAGGAAAATGGGGAAGGGTTTTGTGCTGGACTCAGCAGTGAAAGTACATGGAAGATGCTCACACACAGTAGGTGCTCAGGGGCTGGGGGTCCTCATGACCTCTGTGAATGAGGTTATCAGCATTCCAAGGCAAGCTGAGCCTGGTGGAGGGTGTGGCTCAGCCCCGGTGTGGGGGCAGGGGAGGCTTCTACAGATGGGGTCAGAAAACGCTTCTAAACAGGGAACTTGTCCCTAAACACTTTCCTTCCTGTTTGTATGTCTCGTCCTCTGCCTCATTGAAGAGGCTTGGGACATTAAGGGGACAAATGTGAGCACAGGTCTTGAGCTGGCAGGGACCGGCTGCCCCTGTAGGGCTGGGGCACTGGTGAAGGCTGATTCTGCAGCTGCACTTGCCAGGATATCTTAGTGCAGCCTCCTCAGACCCTGATATGCTGCAGATCACCTTGGTGAGATGCTGGTTCTGATTCTTCTGAGGCCAGGCCTGAGAGTGTGCATTTCTACCAAGACCCCAAAAGATAGTGATGCTGCTGGTAATGCTGCGGACCACACTTCGAGAAAAAGGGCAGCAGAGCATGTCCCCACCTAAATGCACTTGGGCACTCACTATTCACAACACCTTGTAATGCCAGCACTGCCCAGGGCTTTCCTCGTCCACCAGAGTCTGCTCACCTTGGACCTGGGAGGCAGGAAGTACCAGCACAGCCTGTAGCCAGGGAGTGGTGGGCAACTGAGTCCTTGGTGAGTGGAGCCTCAGCTGCCCACGGCAGCAGTGGCGTCAATTTCTTACCAGCCTCCCTGCCTCCTCTACAACTGTTCCTGGAGAAATTGGTCACTTCTAGACCCTCTAAGCAGAGGGGAGCCTATCAGGGGCTCAGAGACCACACTTAGAAACCAGCAAAAACCAGGGGAAGCCCTGGAGAACCTGGGAGCAAGAATGCAGTCACCACCGGCTAGGGAGGGCACCACTGCCCCTTCCTCACCCTCCCTCTGTCTTCATGCCTGTGTCAAGGGTCCCCGCCCAACCTCCAGAGGGTGAATGTCTAGGATATCCAGTGGGGCTGTGAGGGTGGAGCCTGGGCCCTACAAGAGGACCCAGTAGGGAAATTGCCTTTAAATAGGAAGCTAGAAAATGTTCACTGCACCATGTCCAGAACCAAATATAAAGGGATCAGGTTGTAGGGTTTGAAAGGACATTGCTGATGAAAGTGCTGAGTAGGAACTGGCTCAAAAGATATAGTCCCAGTGGCCAGCTCCACTGGGTGAGTGCACAGCATCCTCCGTGGCCTCTGGAAGGAGGATGTGGTCTGGAAACGCCTGGAGGACTGTGTCCTCAGCATCCCTAAGTCCCTTTAGGTCCATTAGTATTTGAAGGAATTGTCCCTACCCAGTCGATAAACAAAGTAATTTTCCTTTCGATTGCTCTAGGAAACTTCCTTTCCCATCCTGAGGACTTAAATTTAGTAACTGTACATCCTACAAAGAAACAGTCAGAAAATCGCCCCGGGCACAAATGGGCTCTAAATTATCGTTCCTTTAAGTCACAGTTATTCCTGGCTTCCTCTTGCCTGCCCTGAAGAAAGGCCGGGATCAGTGGGACTGGCATGCCGTGGGGATGGGAGAGGCCGGACAGGCAGAACGCTCAATTCTTTTGCTCCAGATCTTATCATCCTTCCCCAGACTTAGGAAGTGCTGTAATTTATTGGAAAAGAGGAAGAGCCCTGAGATCAACTGACTGGGTCTCTGTGAGGGCAATACTCTGCCTTTGGGGAAAAGAACAGAAGTTGAACTTGGCCTCACCTTAGAGGCTTAGGTAGCAACTGAGATTTCTTTAAGGACTCTAGTCTCCAGGTTTGACTTTTCCTGTGTTTTAGTCAAGGCCCATTTCATGGTCAGGAAGAGAGCTGTTCAAGTGAGCTCAAGTAAAGGAACCTAAGAAGGGACTTTATATAGGGCCAGCCTTGGAGAGCTGTAGGAAGAAGGCAGAAGTGGTTTCCAGGCCCTGCGAGGCCCCCGCACCATGCCCTGGGCACCTGCTCTCTGGTGTGTTCTATGTTAGTTCATAATTTGTATCAAATTTGCTGGGGTCCACTCACTGTTATAATCAGGAGCAAGGAGCCCACCTGAATCCCTGTGCACTTGATCTGATGGTGGGGAGTGTCAAATGGTACCAATGTGTCTGTCTAGACACCAGAAGCTGTGGATGGGGCAGGGCTTCTGGAAGGCAGGGTGGACACAGTGATGATACAGATGTTTCCAGGGTAGGCTCTCACTCCTGGAAATGGATATCAATGAAGAGTCGCCATCACTGCTTTGTACCTGCTGTCAAGACATCTCTAGGCATCAACCGAGACTGCTGTATCCCCATCCACCAAGACTTGTGTAAAAGACAAACACTAGAGTTCCATCCTAGAACCTCACAGGATGGAATCCAAAAATTAACATTTATAACAAGCCTCCACTTAGATGCTCCTTATGTGAAAAGTCCAAAAATCCTTGCTCAGCTCTTTTGAAGGGCCTGCCGATGACAATGTTTCCTTTCCTATCTTGGCAAGTTAACTCAGCCCTCCCTGGCTTCAGAAAGTCAGATCCAGCACAATCTGACTTCTCCCTCTGTCACTTGGTAGAGTGCTTTTGTTGTGTTTTTCCTTTAGGAGGCATAACGACTTGAGAGCTGATGGTTGCTTGGGATGGATTTCAGGAGGCTGCTGAATCCCCAGAGGCCGGACCAGGCCAGAGCAATTGGAATAGGCCATCCCCGTTAGATAATTATTTTTAAGATTGTCCATCCAGCTAGCCCGAGGCTGGCCATGGGACATACAGGCATGAGGCTGAAGGACTTAACCAGTGTTGAAATTCCAAAGTCTGCATTGCCATCCTCGGTGATATTGACAACTTATGAGACAGTCTCCCTTTTCTCTGCAATAGGTGTGCGCCTCGACCGAGTGCGTGGAGGTCGCCAGAAATACAAGCGTAGGCTGGACTCGGAGAGCAGCCCTTATCTGAGCTTGCAGATTTCTCCACCCGCTAAAAAGCCATGTGAGTACCAGGGCAGTCTGTGCCTCTTTTGCCAGCGTCATATCTGGAACATCTGCCATCCCTTGGAGAAGTGCCATCTTTCCACTGCTGAGGCATGGGACAACGTGGATGTTGGGTAGGTGACATCAGTGCCTGGCATTGGTGTCAGCTAGTTCAGGCCTCCTTCAGAAGGCCTTTCCATAGAGGACAGCATGTGCACACAGAATGCTCCTCCAAATGAAGCTTGGGCCCGAGCAGCCACGGGCTCCAACATCCAGAACATGCCCACCTCGCCTCGCACCCAAAGTTGCTGTGCGGGCTCCTTTGGGAGAATTCATCAGGCAGCTTCCCATGGAGGGGTATTTCTCAGCTGCCCAAAGGCCACTGCCAGCAACATTGTGGAGTCAGAATGGGAAGGGAGAGGCTCTCAGGAGCCTGACTTCTTCCTGACCCATCTGAGATTCCATCCCGACCCTTTTCCTCTTTCCCAGGTCTTTACCTTTCCCTCTTTGGTTGTTGCAGTGGCCAAGATTGTCTCCTATCTACTGGTGGCCGAGCCAGACAAGCTCTATGCCATGCCTCCTCCCGGCATGCCTGAGGGGGACATCAAGGCCCTGACCACTCTCTGTGACCTGGCAGACCGGGAGCTCGTGGTCATCATTGGCTGGGCCAAGCACATCCCAGGTGAGCATGGGGGGTCAGGGAGGTTACTCTCAACCAGTGTCCCCGTGGCCTGCCCAGTGGTTGTGACTCTGTTCCTGGGAGCCTGGTCCCAGGATGCCTATGAAATCTGCCAAGCCCCTATTTCTCTAGGCCCCTGCTCTCCCCATGTGGGACTGGAGAGAGGGGGTGTTTAGTAGGACGAGTGATGTTTGTGTACTCTGGGGGCTCTTCAGGACCAGTCATCATTCTAGGGGGTGTTATGATTGCATCTACAATCAGCGTAATACTCAAAGAACAAATTCCTTGAACCCTTAAAGGACCAAAAAACACCACGGTTTTCTTGTAGGACTTACTGGAATGTTGCTGGACAACAACACAAAAGAGGGATTGATGCTTTTCCTATTCGAGGCAGGCAGAGTGGAGCAGTTAAGAGCATGTGCTTGGGAAGCGGATCAGGATTCCAATTCTGGGCCTGCAGCTTATTAGCTGAGTAACCCTGGTGGGCCACCTGACCCCTCCATAAAATGAGGGTACAGGAGCACAGCTCTGCGGGCTCTGATGTGAGAATGGAATGCAGTGCATGTGTGAAGCATCCAGCACAGTGCCAGGCCAAGCTAGCATCAGCTACACGATCAGTCTTGCCATTTTCCTGAGCTCTTGGGGAGCCCTGTCTCCTGATTTGGATTCTGTAATTTTAAGGGCATTCTGTACAGAAAGTACACATGATGTGTCTCAGGACTTCTCTTCACTGCTTGGGGACTCACACCCCACTTTAAGCCTCTCTCAGTCTAGGTAAATGGTCAGAGCTGATCTTTTGCTTTTGTAGACCCCAGCACCCTCATATCCTCCAGTACACACCTTTAGGGGGCCATTCTCAGTGCAGGTACTCCACAGCTCCTTTCAGGCTCTAACAACTTGGCTCATGTTAGAAACATCCTGTTTTCCTCTGATAGTGACCCACCATGGACTCTAACTATGTGACATGGGACACTTTAGCTTTTGGTCTATAGACCCTTTTTCATTTGTTGTCATAGCTCTGAAAGACAAATACAGCATGCATGGTGATAGCAAAGGTGTTCTAGACTTTAGATGGCAAGGCCCACAGTCAATCAAAGTGAATTAGAAAGTCCTGTGTGAGATTGTGCACGCTCACCCCACAAGAAGGAGCATTCTTGTGGACAGGGCCACACAGAGAGATGAGACTCCTTAAGGGGGCACTGGCTGTCACCTGTCTAGTAGGAAACCTACAATTCCCTTTCCTGGGATTCCCTGATGGCCCGCAGGCATTCTGACTCAGGGATGGGCTCTCCAGGGATCTGGGCTGGTGTGCCCTTGTTAAGGAGCTCAGCCTTTTGGAGATTACACACTCAGTAGTTTTTGAATCTGCCCAGTGCTGGTTCAGCACAGATGTGGGGTCAGGCCACTGCTTAAGACACCTCAGCCTGGATTGCTCCACTAACCCAGGGCCAAATTGGGTACAACTACCCCTGCCCCCACTGCCACACTCTTTCTCTAGGGTGAACAGATACTGTACCCTGGCAGTGGCTCAGGAGTGGCGCCTGGCGGTCCCTAGGGTCACTGCTTCCTTATTCCACCACCTACCCCTGCAAAACCTCAGAGGGAGTGGAGAGGACCTGAAGATGCTATCTCCCCTGCACCCACTTTTCTCTGTGCCTTTCTACCTCCCAGCTCCATCTCCCATCTGGGCCCAGGCAAGAGGGCGAGGGGGGGGAGCAGAGTGGTTGCTGGGGGCATAGACTTTGGAATCAGGCAGCCTGGGCTCTGCTCCCAGCTCTATCCTTACTGGAGAATTTTTCTGAGCTTCAATGTTCTTGCCTGTAAAATGAGAATCACAATAGAACCTCCATCATGGGATTGCCAGGAGGACACAGCACACTCTCCGGGCACTAGATAAATAGCAGAGACTCTCCATGGCTATGGTTGCTAATAGTAATAAAAGCCTCCTTTCATATCTTCATTTCTCCTTGTCCAAAGGTGAATTCTTTTTGGTTAAACAACAAAATAAAAATAGGGGCTCAGTTGTCCATGTCTCAAATATTAATTTACCTATTTGGTATAAATCTGTATGCTGAATTATTTGGGCCTGACCTTCTTGTGTTTAAGCTAACATTAATTAGTGGAGTCCCTTGCCACTTCATGTAAACCTCATATTAAGGGTAACACCACATCAAGTGCCCGGTATTTTTAAACTAATCAACTTAATCGCATCTCAGATTAGGTGGAAAACGCATCTGGAGGCAAGCTCTCTAGTCCTTAGAGCACTGTTTTCAAGCTTTTTTATCTCATGGCCCACTCAAGCCCATAGTTAAACTTCCACAGCACACTTAAATTATGTTGGTCAAAAAAAGAGTAAAACAAAAGGAATATACTTACTGGGCTTTGACTTCTTTTGAAAATAAATTAATGATCTTGGGCAGTGCCTGTGGCTCAAAGGAGTGGAGCACTGGCCCCATATGCTGGAGGTGGCGGGTTCGAACCCAGCCCAGGGCAAAAACTGCAAAATAAGAAAAATAATAAAATAAATAAATAAATGATCTTTACAAATTTTCCAGACACACCTAAGATGCTCTCACAGCACACTGGTTGAAAATCACTGTCTGATAGGAAGAGAGAGGGAAAAAAAGGAAGAGAAAGGGAGAGAGAGAGAGAGACCCAGGCCACTGCTCTTAATCCAGGGACTGCGTCTCAAGCTTCAGTGCCTTCCAGCCCTGGGTCCGCAGCCTGGCACACAGAGGCCATTTCGCACTTGCCTTTGCCCACTTGGATTGAGCATTCACTGTATGTGAGGTCTCCTGCTAGGATTTGTGGCTGACACAAAAAAATTAATTTCTGCCCCAAGGACCCCATTTGGAACAAGGCTCAATTCCCTCAGAGCCCCAGCCGTTGTTCAAATCAGTCTGATGTCACCCTACCCTAAATGCAGGTTTTTGCTGTAGTTGAATTTTCTAAGTATTGGGTTGCCTAGGGGGCAGGCCCAGGGCCTTAGAGTGCCCACTTCTTAGTCCCTGGGAGCAAGAGATGAGAGGAAGAGCCCACAGCCTCTGATGCAGGGGCATCCAATGATGAATCACTGCCTCGAAACTCCCATATCCTGCCCCAGCCTGGAGAGTCTGTGTAGGGAGTCCCCACCACCCTGCCCTGCCCAGGCTGCCATGTGCAGGGCGTCCCAGAGGCCTCCTCACCAAGGTCCCTTGGCAGCCCTGCTCCCAGGTAGCCTCCGTCTGGCTCGATGAAATATGAGCTGCCGAGTGACAGCAGCTGTGTCTGAAGTGGCCCCAGATCCTATAATTACATCTCCCTTTATTACCTCTGCTAATGGCCCTCCAGGTCGACAGAAACGATCATAAATTAACAGATTATGAACTCCACTTGCCACAAATTATGTGCTTCTTTTTTTTTTCTTTTTTTTAATTCTAAGAGCTCATGGTGCCAAATCACGGGGTGGGGGGTGGGGGCTTGGGAAGAGCTGGAATGTTATTAGATCAGCTGGTGCAGATAAAGCAATTTTCCTGGTGGAAAGCTGGGAGCCAAGGGTGCTGGGCAGCGTGGGTGGGCAGGCCTGAGCCTCGAGGGGGCAGTGCCACCTGGGAGAGCCCTACACCCAAGGGACACAGGTTGGGCCAGCCCAGCCCCTCCCAGCAGCCCTCCTCCAGGGGCCTCTCTGTCCCAGAATTGCTAATTACTCGATGGAGGAGACCCAGCCACAGGAGTGGAGGGTACTTTACTGGGAGGGTAGCGAGGAGCACTTGAACTCCTTTGTATGGGTTTTAAATTAAAAAAAAATTGTGCTTCTAGTAAAGATGTCATATATGACATGGTAGAAATTAGAGTTCCAAACCCCAGATCCTGAGCTTCCTTCTGGGAATTCCTGGGCACCAATAACCACTCTGTGTATGTATGGGGGGGCAGTGGATCCCACTCACAGGGTCACACCCTAACCTTGTTTTACACCTGCTTTTTCCGTTTAATTATATAAAATAACAGCATTTACCACGCACCCAGAAGGGTTCTAAGTGATCCGCACATCAGTTTGTTTAATCCAAACTACGCCACATGCTAAGTGCTGTTATTATTTCGATTTTACAAATGAGGAAACTGGGGCACTGAACGCTGGGCTTGCCCAGGGTCACAGGCAGAGAGCAACTCTGACTGGAGCCCCCACTCTTCTGTCCCCAGGGCCTAGTCCAGGCCTGGCACTTAGTAGGTGCGCCATAAGTCTGTGCTGAATGACTCCGAGGACAGAAATATGATAGTAACATCCTTCTAATGACGATGCCTGTGTGATTAGCTCGCAGGGGACCTTGCTTTTGCATGTTCAGAAGCCTGGCTCTTACCTCACCCTCCCTCTGTGCCACTTTCCAATTCAGTTGTCTATTAATTTCACCCCTGTTCCTCTCCTCCATCTCCCCCACCCCTCAGCCCCCCATCTGTCTGTGTTCAGATCCTCCCCACCCCATACACACTCCCATGTGTCGGCTGATTGGTATCTGTTAATTAATGTTGCCCAAGGCCTCTCTCCTACTCAGAGGCCTGATAAGGGAAATTGGATGTCCATTTCTATCTATCTCTTATTACCTCCCGGCTCCCTGGGCCACCACAGGCAGCCACACACCCTCTCTCACACTGGGGATCTGGACAACCACACACACACACTGACCCCTCTGTTGCAGCCTCTCCCCTGAGCAGGTGCATCAATCAAAGCTCACTGTGTTGGTCAGTGTAATTGTCCCCACTCTTTTGTTGATCACTCCCAGATCCCAGAAGCCAGGTGGTGATCCAAGGCCTAGGGTTTGCAGATCAGGCCTGGGAACCATGATGATTCAACTTGGAGAATGCTCACAGGGTAAGGGCAGCTGAGTGGGTGTCCTCAGCCCAAAGAGTGCCCCCTGAGGTTCAATAGCCATGTACTGGGTGGCAGATGGCTAGAGACATGGGCAAGTAGAGACAGAAGACAACAGATGACAGGTGGGATAGACCACACAAGTCCAAAGTGATAGGCTCAGGACCACCCAGGCCTCCAGGGAAGTCCAAAGCAGAGAAAAGAGTAATGCCACGGGCTGGGCACATTGGCACATGCCTGTCATCCCAGCACTCTGGGACGCCAAGCAGGAGGTTCACTTGAGCCAGAAGTTTGAGGCTGCAGTGAGCTATGATGATGCCAGTGCCCTCCTGCCCAGGCAACAGAGTGAGACTCCAACTCAAAACAAAAGAGAGAGAGAGAGAGAGATGCCAATATTTACAAACAACATTAATTATTCTTGTTACAATAATAGTGACCACAACTGGCACCAGCACCTTAGCTAAGGCATGTTATAATTCACTTTGCCTAATTTTAAGTGCATATAAAATGCAATTCCAGTGTATTGTCCTCATTTTGCAGATGACTTTGACCTCATCATTAATGCTCAGTGACTATTTTGCATGCTCTGTACTCATGACTCATTCAGACCTCACGGGGACTCTCTGAAGCAGGCACTATTATCACTCCCATTCCATAGATGAGGAAGCTAGGTTTGGAGGAGCAGCCTGGCTTTCACAAGGGCAGCCCACTGCTAGTAAACAGGGAGTCAGGATTCAACCAGGCAACCTTCAGAGCACCTTGGACGAGACAGTGTTGCAGTTCTGGATCCTTCTCCAGTCCTTTTCTCTGCAGTCCTCCTCTCACTAGCAGGGAGGGGGAAACACTCATGATTCCAGGCTCCCAGAACAAGACTGCTGGGTTGTGGTTAAGTGGAGAGTAATGAGGGGAGCAAAGGTACTGTGACCCCTGGGAGGCTGTTGCTCTCTTAGCAGCCCTAGGCCGTGTGGCTTTGAACAGCTGAGTCCCCATTCCTGGTTGCTCTATGGGTCTCTATGCAGCTGAGGCTGTATAGAATGAGGTGTCCTTTAAAACACCAAAGCCTCTTGTGGCTTGCATGGAGAGAGTCCTGGAAACTCCCCAGAGTGGAAGGGACCCTATACTGCCGCCTCCTGACTACTGTGAATTCAGTAACAAAGTACAAATGCATTTAATTAATCAAAAATCCTCTACAGACATTTGAAAAATACCATAGAATGAATGATAATGATGATAACAACTGTCAACATTGACTGAGTTCTTATTATGTAAGTCTTTTCCGTGAATTCCAAGTCTGACTCACCCACCGAGGGAAGGACAATGAGTCTCTGCAGCTACCCACAGAGCCCAACCCCCACCCCAAGCAGGATCTAGAGGTGCCAAGGACACTGTCCTCTACATGCCCCATGCACCCTCCTGATGGCTGCTGCTCTCTGGCCCCTCTTCCCGCAGGCTTCTCAAACCTCTCGCTGGGGGACCAGATGAGCCTGCTGCAGAGCGCCTGGATGGAGATTCTTATCCTGGGCATTGTGTACCGCTCGCTGCCCTATGACGACAAGCTGGTGTACGCTGAGGATTACATCATGGATGAGGAGCACTCCCGCCTGGCGGGGCTGCTGGAGCTGTACCGCGCCATCTTGCAGTTGGTGCGCAGGTACAAGAAGCTCAAGGTGGAGAAGGAGGAATTTGTGACGCTCAAAGCCCTGGCCCTCGCCAACTCTGGTAAGGGCAGCTCTGGTACCTGGGCTGTGGGGAGCTTCACGTGGTCTGCCGGGGCCTGGCAAGCAGTGAGGGTTGTGATGGGTGGAAGTGACAAAAAGACAAGAAAGACTTTTGCCACCAAAGATTGAGCAAGGGGTGGCCTGGAGTTAAAAAGATGGTGATTGGCCAGACATAGTGGTTCATACCTGTAATCTCAGCACTTAGGGAGGCTGAGTTGGGAGGATAACTTGAGCCCGGGAGTTTAAGGTTGCAGTAAGCTATTATCACATCACTGCACTCTAGCCAGGGTGACAGAGCAAGACCCTATCTCAAAAAAATTTTTTAAAAGACGGTGATGAAGGCTAGCATTGGCTGGATATTTCCTAAACCTTTGAAATCCAGACCAGGATGCTGGTAAAGGACGCAGATCCTGGAGCCAGTTTGCTAAGGGCCAAATCTTGCTTCTACCACTTGCATGAGCGGCTTCACTCTTGTGCTCAGTCCCGTCATCAGTGAAGAAGGGGCTGTCAACAATCCCTATTCCACAAGCTTACCACGTGCCTGGCACATCAGTGGTCAACTTAACTTAGCTATGAATTTATTTAGTTTTTACAAACACGCCTACGAATAAAGTTCTTACGGTTTTAACTACATTTTACAGATGTGGAAACAGGCCTGGAAAAGTGAAGAAAATTCTCCAGGGTCACACAGTTGAAAACCGTCAGAGTTAGGAGTTAAAACAAGGTTGTCTGATTCCAAGATCAACCTGAACTTACTTAATCCTCCCAGAATCTTTCGTCTAAATTGTCCAAGGACAAGAGAGTGAAACCTTCCTCCCTGAGAGGTTTAGTCTAGTGGTAAAAAGGAGGACTGTCCTTTTCTTTAGCATCTCCCAACTTGCCAAATTGTCTGGAGAGAGGGGCTGGGCATTGGGTACTGCCGATGAGTGAACTTGAATGTAATCAATACCCACACTTGGAGAGTGATACACAGGGTACTGTGTTGGGATCTGCGGGGGTGCAAGAGGAGGAGACATATAGGGGCCCTGCTCTACAGAGAGCATTTGTCAGAAATCACACACAGAGTTCTACTGCAGAGCAAGGTATGGCAAAGTTAATTGCTCAGGTCTAGGTCAGATGGACCCAAGTTTAAATTCTAGCTCTGACGCTTACTAGCAGTGTGACCTCCGGGAACTCAGTGTCCTTGTGTGTTCAGTGGGGACATTCCAAACGCCTCTTTTGTGAGTGTTAAAGATTGACCAAAAGTAAACTGCTTATCCCAGTGCCTACCCCAGAGAAAATATTCAATACATATTAATTTATTATCATCATTACCAATGTTAGAGGAAACAAAATGTCATTAGCGTATGGAAGATGGAGACAGTACTCACAGGATAATCAACTGGCTTTGTTTGATACTCTGCTGCTTCTGCTGAAAGTCCCACTTCCCAGGAGACCCCCTCCATTCCTGGTAAACTGGAACAGTTGGTCACCCTAATGTATGGCTTCATGGCGAGTGTAGGCAGTGCTGTTGAGACTCCCTCTTTACCAGGTCACTTTGCCCAGCGCATCCCTCTCCCAGCCACTGACTGCCCCCTTCTCCAGACTCACACCCTGCCTTCCCCGGGGGATTATATGCCTGCCCACCCCCAGCAGCAGCCACACAGGGGCAAGCTGAAGCCGGCCTCCTCCCTGCCCTGCCATCTCCTTCCTGCCCTTCCCGCCTCCCCACCCCCTTTAGCACACACACTCCATAAAATCCTGTACCTAACCTGGTCTAAGCCCCTGACCTCAGACAGAGAAGGAAGCACTTTTTTTTAATTCAAATTCTTTCCATTAATACTAAATGAATACAAAGAGCAATTAAAATTTCACATACTTCTATCCAGATTATTTATGCTTTAAATTCCAAAGTTGTGACATATTCTTTGTTGAAGAATGCTAATGTTTTTTTAAGTATCATTTTCGATGTACAAAACAACTGAGCAGATAGATAGTACATGGAGTTCCATATTCCCACCCCACCCGTGTGCTCCCACCCCCAGCCGAGGTTCCCCGATCATTACCATCTTGCGTTAGTGTGGTAATTCGTTATAATTAGTAAGCCAATACTGATACATTATTCTTAACCAAAGTCCATGGTTTCCATTAGGGATCACTGTGTTGTACCATTCTGTGGGTTTTGACAAATCCACGTGACATGTCTCCAGCATGACCTTCATCCAGAGTTGCTTCACGCCCCGTGCTTTACATGTGCAGAGGGAAGCATTTGAACCAGCCTCTGCACAGGGCCTGGGGTTCTGATGGACAGAGGAAGCAGTGGGTGCAAAGCCAGGTGCGGGAAGGCCAGCTAGGCCTGGGAGGTGGCGTGCTCACTTCCGGGCTCTCCTGACTAATTAGTTCATGGCGGGCATGCACCACTCAAGCTTGCCCATTTGGGGAGAAGTGTGTGAAGAGATAGGAGGCTGCTTGTCAGTCTACTCCCCCCTTGCCCCTCAAGATCAAACTGCATCCAGCTTTCATCTTCCCATCCCTGACCACACGCACACACACATGCATACAGGCACACACACACATACACACACACACACCTGAGAACCCAGGGTGGTTTGGTGGCATCAGCCCAACAGGAGCTTCTGCTGACATCAAGGTTCGCCTGAGTACACACTTTGTCATGTGGGCTGTGATTCTAAGAACCCAGACTTCTCGCCCCATCTAGAAGACTATCCTATGGTTTATGCATGGATATGAGAAGCTCAGGTGGAGAAGGAGGAGTTTGTGATGCTCAAGGCCCTACCTGGCCCCTAAGAGAGACCACACACAGCCTATTTCAGACAGCCTTGGGCCTGGGTGGGTAGGAGAGGGGTGAAGCCCCAGGCCCCAGGCTGGCTGGTAGACACTCAGGAAACAGGCTGGCCCATCCTTCCCAACCCCCAGAGTAACTGTTTACAGAGGTGCTTTCCAAGAGCCTGTGATGCAGGGCCAGTGTTGAAATGTTTTAAAATGTTCAATCCATCATAGACTGAACATTTTGTAAAATACAAGAAATACATTATTAGAAAAATGAAATAGAAAACTGTATGTACAAAACACAAGCCCAATTTTAAAATGATCAGATACAATAGACGTAAATAAAAAGTATCTTGCCAAATTGCTCTAAGCATTTCTAAATGCTCACTTTCAATTTCTTTTTTCTTTTTCTTTTTCTTTTTTTTTTTTTTGAGACAGAGTCTCACTATGTTGTCCTCTTTAGAGTGCTATGGCATTGCAGCTCACAGCAACCTCAAACTCTTAGGCTTAAGGGATTCTCTTGTCTCAGCCTCCCAAGTAGCTAGGACTACAGGCGCCTGCCACAACACCTGACTATTTTTAGGTTGGAGTTGTCATTGTTGTTTAGCAGGCCCGAGCTGGATTCAAACCCACCAGCCTCAGTGTATATGGCTGGTGCCCTACTCACTGAGCTACAGGCTCTGAGCCTCACTTTCAACTTCTTATTCTTTTTCTTTTCTCTCTCCTTTCCTTTCTTTTCTCCCTTCCCCTTCCCCTTCCCTTCCCTTTCCTTTTCTTGACCAAGTCTCAGTCTATTGCCAAGGCTACAGTGCCATGGTGTCCACCTAGCTCAGAGCAACCTCAAACTCCTGGACTCCAGTGATCCTCCTGACTCAGCCTCTCAAGTAGCTGGGACTACAGGCACCTGCCACAATACCTGGCTAATTTTTCTATTTTTAGTAGAAATGGAAGTCTTGCTCTTGCTCAGGCTGGTCTTGAATTCCTACTTCAATCCTCCTGCCTTGGCCTCCCAGAGTTCTAGGATTACAGGCATGAGCCACCTCTCCCAGCCTATCACTCCCAGTTTCATATCCCAGGGCAGTAACAACCAGGGGGCAGATGGTAGCCAGTCTGTACACCACACTTTGAGCACTAGGGGTTTTAAGCATGTATTTCAGGGTCAGTCAGACCTGGGTTCAAATTCTGTCTCTGCTACCTACTTGCTGCATACCTAACCTCTCTGAGCTTCACTTTTTTCATCTGAAAAATACAGTAAATAACAGCTCATTGTGCAGAAAAGTAGGCCATCTTGCATGTAAGGCACTGGGCATGGAACTTGGCATGGAACCCTCCTAACTCGCGGTTTGGCTCTGCCAGGCATAGTGGGTGGCCTGGGGAAGAGGAGCTGGTTGGATGTAGCCTCTGTCCCCAGGAATGAACTTGACAAACTTGACCAGAAATAGAGCTAGTGATCCCTGGTGCAGGGTCCCTTGTGTAAAGGGCTCAGGGAGGGAAAAGTTGGTTGTTCTGAGCTGCAGAGGTGGAATGTGAGCTCAGTCTCAAAGCAAGGGTTGTGGCTCAGTAGGACAGGAACCAGGAGAGTAATCTTTTGTAGGGGAGCAATCAACTCAGAGCAGGAAATGGGAAAGGATAGGACAGTTTGAGGCCAGGGCTAGAGAAGCAGTTTGGGGTCTAACCAGAAGCTCAAGGGCTGCGGAGGGGTTGAATTGTAATAGGATCAGGACAGAGAGCCAGGAAGGGTGTGGTAGTGACCTACCCCAGCTTTGAGGAGGAAAATCACCCAGGCATGGCAGAAAGGGTATTGGCTGAGGGAGGGCCAGGGGCCAGGACACCATCAAGGGGGTCCTAGGGGCAGCCCCAAGGGCACCAGGTGTCATTGCTGAGGTTGAGTGGACAGGACAACTCACGTGTGGAATGTGAGGGTCCAGTAGCTTAGGGGGCTGGCACTGTGCAGCAGAGCCTGGTACATTGGAGGCTGTGTGTGGCCCCAAACCACAGCCCCTCGGAAGCCTGCTGGCTTATTCACCCTGCATCCCAGCTGTCCCCAAGGCTCCCTGACAGCAGAAAAAATTCATAGCCATTGATTTTGTAATTAACAGTTTATCAATGCCATCGATACAGACCTGCTGATGGATTGCAAAGAAATTAATCTTGCAATGTTATTTTATTTCATTTTTGGTCGAAGGCAGCTGCCAATTCTGGCCTCCTTGGGGAGGGTGAGGGAGGGTGAGAAGGTGGAGAGAGGGAGCTGGTGGCCATGGCTCAGTCTTGTGGGGACCAGCCATGGTTTGGGTGCATGCTCTGGGTGGCTGCGAGTGTAGGATGGAGCCATGCTTCATCTCCCAACTGGCAGTGAAGGAATCCCCACTGCCTTGATATCAAGGAGCAGAAAAATGTGGAAGAGACTTGAGTATGGGGCAGGAAGGCAGTGCCACCCTCCTGAGTCCCCACAATAATGG
The DNA here is from genome assembly GCF_000181295.1 of Otolemur garnettii. NCBI lineage: Eukaryota > Metazoa > Chordata > Mammalia > Primates > Galagidae > Otolemur > Otolemur garnettii. Next base: position 3,109,818 of record NW_003852415.1, read on the forward strand.
TAATAACAGCTGCTATTTACCAGGTGCTAAGTGCCTGGCAATGTGCTATTTCACCTGACCCTTACTGCTACTCTGTGAATATACACTGCTACTTTATAGTTGAGTGGGTCCCAGCTGTAACTCAGCTGTCAGCACGTGCCTCCCTGCCCTGCTGGGTTTAGGTAAATTTCATTTGAACGCCCCCATCCATGGCCTAAATTCAAAACCCTTCTCAAGATTTTAGAGAACTCTCAACAGCTCCCTCCATCACGAGCCTCATGCCCCCACCACAGGGCTCCCGGACACTGAGCTCAGTCCCCCTTTATCTGCATCTATATTCTGTGTTCTGTACCAGAATTTTGTTAACTTTGGCGACTGTGCAGAGACCTGAGGAGCTGGGGCCTGGTAGCAGTAATAGCAACAGTAGTGATGAGGGGGGCAGTAGTAGGGGGTGACACTACTTCCTAGGCAATTACTGTGACAAGCATTGTTCTAAACTCTTGACCTGAAATAGCTCCTGTACCTACTCTTGAGATAGGCATGGCCATTTCACCGTTTCATAAATGAGGAACAAGACGCCCAGAGAAGTTTAGTAACGTACCTAACGTCACACAGCTAGCTAGTAAGGGGCACAGGATTACAACTCCACCAGTCCAGCACCAGAGTCCACCTGGCACTTCCAGGGCATCCAGCAGGCCTGCCTGGGTTGGAGCCCTCTGGGGTCTCTCCTCTCACCTCTTGGTACCTCTGGAGAAATGTTCTGCATAGATGTGGCCTCCTCCCTGAACCTCTGGGACCTCAGACTGGCAGCTTAACCTTTTTGAGCCTTGGCTCACCTCACTCTGCCTGCCGGCCTCCCAGGCCCTTGGGCCTGGCACTCTCTGGCCAGGCCCACTCACGCTCGTCCTTGTGCCCACAGATTCCATGTACATTGAGGACCTGGAAGCCGTCCAGAAGCTGCAGGACCTGCTACACGAGGCGCTGCAGGACTACGAGCTGAGCCAGCGCCACGAGGAGCCGCGGAGGACGGGCAAGCTGCTGCTGACACTGCCCCTGCTGCGGCAGACGGCGGCCAAGGCCGTGCAGCACTTCTACAGCGTGAAACTGCAGGGCAAGGTGCCCATGCACAAACTCTTCCTGGAGATGCTGGAGGCCAAGGTCTGATGGCTCCGCACACGGACAGACGCCTGTCCACGGACAAATGGACAGACCCAGTCAGAGACCTCCACAGCCACCAGCCTCGAACTTCCACCCCTGTCCCAGAGGAAGTGGGTCCCAGCGCCCTGGCTGTGTGCAGACGCTGGGGTGCGGCGGGGTGGGGGACACGGATGGGAGGGCAGGGGCATGGGGCTCATCTGTAACCAGCTTTCTTTGGTATGTTTTTTCCTCTTCATGGGCAGTGCTGAGGCCTGGGCCGGGGCTGACTCCCCTTGAGACTAGAGACCACCGCAGTGAGTGCCCCTTCCTCACCAACAACCCAGAGGCTGCATGTACGTTTCCTGACCCCTGCCATCCCCTGGCCACACCTGGGGTGTTCTCAACACCCAGGATCCTGCAGACTCAGGCTGGGTGCCACCTGGGGGTTTTCCTTTCAAGATGTCAGGTACTCAGGGGACAAAAGCATCGTTCCTTCAGAGGCCCTGCCTGCTCTGTGATCCTCCTGAGGTCCAGATGGCTCCTTTTCTCCATCCTTGCTCTAGGCTCTGCACACACTCAGCTCCCAGATGGGTGGCACCCACAGGAGGATAGTGGCTAGTGCCCACCTGCCTGTGCCCACCTGTCTTCTTCTCTCCTTCCTACTAGCCCCCTGTTCCATCCATCCTGACCCTACCTCAGAGCTCACACACTCAGTGGGTGCAGCCTGCCACAGTGACTCCAGGTCCTGCAGACAGGAACACTCTGGCAGAGAAGGGCAGGATCCAGAGCAGACTCCCCAGAGTCCTCCCCTGCTCCCTGCCTTCCCCCTCTCCTGGGGTACAGGTCCAGACCAGGTGGGCCTGCAGGAAGTTCAGGCCCCATGGAGGACACCCTGGGACTCTGACTCTGGGCTGGCCATCCTAGGAGGTCCAGGGTAGGATGGGGAGGGGCCCAAACCAATCTCTGCCAAGCACTAGAAGAGCAACTAGCTGAGATGCTGCATAAGTGAGTAGCGGGAGCCCTGAAGGGAGGGAGCCTGGGGGGGTCTGTCAGCCTGCCTGATCCCCTGTGCCCCTGCATTCAGCATCCTACCGCAGGGCTGGCAGGCCAGTGCCATGGGAGGAGTTGCCTCCTGCCACCCTTAGACCAGGAGGTTTGGTGTAGCTCCTCTGGGCACACTGAGCAGGCCCAGCTCTCTGGTGGGACCCCTGCAGTCTTTCCAGCTGCTGTGTAGGGTGAGCAACTATTCCAGCTTGCCCAGAACTTTCCTGGTTTTAACCTTGGAAGTTCTGTCCCAGGAAACCCCTCAGACCTGGGAGAACAGGGATAGTGGGTTACCCCATTTCTGTGGCTAGCCATGAAAACCAATTTTAACCCAATGGAGGGGCAGCTCAGAACATCCCATCTGTGCTCATGGCTTGGGTGAGGGCAGCTAAGAGCATCTCCCATGGATGGGGGGAATCAAGATGTGATGGAAGGTGCCTTTTCCAATGGGCTGCCATCTCAGGCAGGGGTCAGAGCAAGCCCCTCTGGGATGTCCATGTCCACCCCTTCTAACCCAACCTGCACCACCAGGAAGAGCAGCCAGACCTTGCCCATCACCAGGACACCAGGCGGCTAGGTGCCCGTCCCGCAGCTTTCTCAGCGAAGGCGCTGCCCTGGCCCCGCCTCCCTGGTTCTCTGCCCCCAGTGCTGGGCCTGAGCATCCGTGCTGGTCTGTGCTGAGGTCATCCCAAAGGAGGGGTGGCTAAGACCCAGAAATTGCAGGGCAGCTCTCTGAGATGTCCCCACATAGAACATATCAAGAGTTCCAAGAGATCCATGATGTGTGCCCTCCTCCTAAGGTCTAAGTCACTTGACAGGCCAGCACTGGAGCTGTGACCCAGGGTGCTTTGCCTCCCAGGCCTCCTTGCAGCACCCCTCATCCCTGATCTACGTGGCCACACATACTCAAGGCAAAGGCACCTCCCTGGCATCAGGGAACTTGGGTTAAAAACCAAGGCTAGCATGGCCATGCCCCATGGCCTGAACTGCAGAAAGCTCCTGGTGAGGGCCCTAGGGCATGCCCCATGGAGCTCCACAGCCTCTCACTGTGTGGGTGCTAGAGGAGGTATGGCAGGGGGTGGCCACTCCCCGCCAGGCACCCTGCCCTCCACACTCCCACTTCCCCACTCGGGTACAAGGACCCAGGCTGTCTACCCTACCTGCAGTGCCTGTGCACAGCTGGCATTCACGGTCCATCTTTCCCTTCCTGCAGGCCCACCTGGTCTGGACCCGTGCCCCAGGAGAGGGAGAAGGAAGGGAACAGGCAAGGTCTCTGCTCACCATGCATCACCTGGGTGGGGGCTCTGCACACAGGGCAGCTTTGCCTCCTTCGATCTAGTGTTTTTGTGAGTTCTCCCACGTTAGAGCCCCTCTAGCAGGGTGAGAGGGGCCCCATGAGGTGGAGGCTGCTTTTATACTTGACATTCTCTAGGAAATGTCATCAGTGACAATGGAACTGCTGATGGGTTTGATGGACCCATTGGACATTCAGAAAAGTTCAGTGGCCAGCTCCTTAGTTGAAAGCCTAGACAGATGTGGGCCCTCTCTGGGGAGGGAGGGGTCTGACAATAGGAGAGTTTAGAAGACCCTCCCCTCCACAGAACAGAACTCAAGGTACCCCAAAGCTGGAAGAACTGTAAAGAGGAAGCAGCCCTTGTCAGTTGTACTCTCATGATCCAGGTCATTTGAAATGAACCACGAAATAAACAAAAATCCAACCATGGAGAAGGTGGTACTGGCTGGGTTTTGTTTGGGCCCCTTGCCCCCATCCTTTCTAAAGGTTCCAGACTGACTTTCTCATGTGTGGACCCAGTTTGTGCAAACAGGGAAATTCCCCAGGTCACAGTGTAAGAACCACATAAGAAGCTTTCAGATCAGAACAAGGTCGGGAGGCCATGGCAAGGCTGTAGAGGAGCCAGACCTGCCACCCACCTGTGTTGGGAGGCCCTTTCCCTAAGGACTCTCCCCTCCCCCTATGCAGATAGAAGTGGCAGGGAGGGTAACAAGCCCGTGATGAAAAGACTGAAGGGCCCAGAGTCTATGCCCCCAAAACAGCACCAAAGAAAAGCACTACGTGGAAAGATTATTTTATTTTCTAATGATATGGCTGGAATGGCTTCTGAAGATGTATATATTTTTTAAAATTGGCAGTCTCTCATTGTAGCATCACCCACCTGTACGTATTTGCACCTCTGTGTATGTTCTCCCAAAGATCCCCTTGTAAATCAAATGCCCTAGGAGTTTTCCTTCGTGGCCTGACATATCTGGAATCTAATAAATAAGGAAAGGCCTGTTGAGTTTCTTCACACACTATCCGCCCAGGCTTGCTGTCCCCAGGACAGCAAGGCCCTCAGGTCTCAGGCCCATGCTAGGTGAGGCCATTGGGAGAGCCATCTCAGCCTCTGTGTCCTCTGGGGAGTCATGTGGGCATTCTGAAAGTATGTTCAGCAGCAAAACTTAGGAATGCAACTTGAGCAGTGTGATGTAGGTCTGGGAGACCCTTACTTCTTAACATTAATCGTGAGGCAGTGTATTATTTTCATGAATGCCAGCGCTACATCAGAAACACGTGAACTGAGAACAAGTCATTGCCTTAGGATTTTGCAATCCATCTATGTATGCACACAAAAAACACTGACAGCACAGCCCGCGTGTTGTTCCAGGACACACCCAGGACCTGTAAGCAGCAGAAGGGAGGACTTGGAAGAGATCAAAGAGGATGATATCTAGAAGCCTTTAGTTCCAAGTAAAAGACACTTCAGCTTATACAGCTTACTGGATTTATTGCCTGGATATATGTGAAGTCCAGAAGAGGGGCAGGGATCAGGCAGGGTTTGATCCAGAGTTTCACAAAGTAAATAGGGTTATGGCTCAACTTTTCTGATCCTCTCACTTCTCCCTTCTTCTGTCTTCTTGGTCCATCTTTGAGCTCTTCTCTACCATGGTAGCAAGAAAGCTTCCAGGTGTTTTATTTCACGCCCTGGGGGAGAGAGAGAAAACCCCTTCCTGCAACCATGGAAAAGGTCCAAGCTTCATTCTCAAGCCCAGTGGGTTTTGTGCCTATCCCTGAATGAATCTCTGTAACTCCTACAGCTACCCAGTGGGGAAGAAGTGGCCTGAAGTCTAGGGGGCAAGTAGCAAACTATGACACCCACAGAACCCATACATGGACAGGTCAGGGTCTGGTCAACTTTCAGTGAGCTGTTTGTAAGTCTGCCAGAGGCCCCAGCAGATATGAGCCATGTGGTGGTCGCCGTATACAACACCTAGCTGGTCTCAGGCATGATATGCATTATGTGCTTGTGGGTATGAAGGTACTCAGTCTGTGGATTATTGTTAGGTAATTTCTCCACTCACCTGCACTGCCCTGACACACGCATACTGGTGCATGCACACGTACACACAAGTTGGCATTCATGCTACTACCTAAAAAAACAATACTTAGGAAACAGTTACCATAACATCAGTCGAAATAGAAATAGTTATTGGATTATCTGTATTTAGGATTTTCTGTGCTAGTTCTCCTATTGTATATATATGATCAGATCAGCTAATGGCTCATATTTTCAAAGATTTAACTCTCATCTAGATCTCTATCTCCACTCATTCTCCCAATGTTGTCCCGCTTTAGTAAAAGAAGTGAAGCTTCAGAGAAGGAGGAAAACTCAACCATTGGTCATTCACTCGTGAATTTATTCAACAAATATTGATTGAGGGTCTACTCTGTTCCAGGCATTGTTCTGGGCATGGAGAATCTATCAGTGAACGGAACAAGCAAAAACTATCTTCACAAAGCTCAGTCTGTTGGGAGGAAAAGAGAGACAATAAGCAAAGAAAATAACCAAATTATATGGTTCGTTAGAATGTGGTACGTTCTAGGAGGGGATAAATCTAAATTTGAAGGTTCAGGAATGGGGAGATACAATTTTAAAAGGAGCATTCATGGCAGCCTCAATGAGGACGTTACATTGAACAGTAAGTTGAATGGCTGGGCGAGGTGGCTCACACCTGTAATCCTGGCACTCTGGGAGGCTGAAGTGGGTGGATTGCTTAAGCTCAGAGTTTAAGACCAGCTTGAGTAAGAGTGAGACCTTGTCTGTACTAAAAATAGAAAATAGTGGCCAGGCATGGTGGCACACACCTGTAGTCCCAGCTACATGGGAGGCTGAAGCAAGAGGATCACTTGAGGTTGCTGTGAGCTAGGCTGATGTCATGGCATTCTACCCCAGGTGACAGAGCGAGACTTGGTCTCAAAAAAACAAAAACAAAAAAAAACCCAGTAAGGTGAAGAAAGTGAGGGTTGCATGGGTGCCTGGAGGACAAGCTCTCCAAGCAGGAGAGCATGCAAGTGCAAAGGCCCTGAGGTAGGAGTATGCTTGAGCTGTTCAGGACACATGAAGGAAAACAAGTGTGGCTGAAGCAGAATGGGCCAGAAAGAGGGCATGGGGGCGTGGGGCCATGGAAGTGTGGCTTCCATTCTAAGGAGGAAAAGAGGAGCCAGTGGAACTTTTGAATGCAGGGTGACACAATGACATACTTCAACAGGAACCTTTGGCTGCTGTGTTGATAGCAGGCACTGGGTAGCCAGAGTGGAAGCTGTGAGACCAACTAGGAGACCACTGGCGAGGTGACTGTGACATGGAACAGGGTGGTTTCAGAGCACGTGTTGGGTGCTCGGGTCCTAGATCTGTCTGTAAAGCCATCAGGACCTGTCAATAGGTTGGATGTGGATTATAAGAGAGGAGACATAAGTGGTCCAGCAAACGGAAGAGGAGGGTTGTCAGCCACTGAAACGGAAAAGACTCAGGGAGGGCAAGTTTGGGGGCAGACGCAAGAACCGGCCATGCCAAGTTCCAGATGCTACTGCAAGTGCAAGAAGGATGTGGGGGCGGCTCAGGAGGGACAGGGAATGAGCGTCCCCATAAAAGCCACGGCACTGCAGTCTTTAACCACTGGGAACTCCTCCTCACACCCAGCCAACACCTCTGTTGTTCTCTACCCAGGCAATACGATGCAACTCATCTGGTGAACATGATTCATGAAGCAGAAGGGGTTTAGCAATCACCTTTTATGTCATTATTTGACAGCTGAGAGAAATAAGCCAAAAGACATCTGGGGGAAAAGATCTTCCTACCCTTGAAGGAAGAATGGAAGCTATGACCTCGTCTCTGATTCTCCAGAGCAGTGTGGGTGCTGGGAAGCTCGCTGGACTGGACAGCACGCAACAGCATGACTAGATTTAGACCAGCGGTTCTCAACCTGTGGGCTGTGACCCACAGGAACTGCATTAAAGGGTCACAGCATTAGGAAGGTCGAGAACCACTGATTAACAAATGGAAGTTAATGGGGGATTTTGTCTCCCAGGGAACATTTGCCAATGTCTGAAGACATCTTTTGTTGTCATACTAAGGGAAGCTGCGGGCATCTAAGGCCAAGGATATGGCTAACACCCTACAGTGCACAGCACGACCCCTCACTGCAAGGATGACCTGACCCTAAAGTTCAATAGTACAAGGCACTATTGTGGCTTCAGTTCTGAAAGACCTTGGCAGACCTAAGTAGTTCCTGTCAACGTTTGCAAAGGAAAACGGTGACCCCACATCCCGCTCTTCCTGGCCCCAGTGACTGTCACCCTGTCCCAGCATTTCTCCTCCATCTGTGTGTCTCTTACTCCTTCAACGCCCACCTGGGATGAGGAGGGGCTCCTGGGGTTTGGCCATTCAGAGCCCAGTGTCTGGGGGTCAGACCCAAGCCTCTTCCTGCAGAATGGTGGGGAGAGTGGGGGTAGGAGTCTTTTGAGACCCTTCTTCTACTTACTTTTTCCAGGAAATTGGTCTTACTTTTACAGACATCCCTTCCTCATCAGCCCAAATGCCCAGCCCACTGTGCAAAGATCCCGTTGGCAGCTGTCACAAACCAAAGACACACCACAAGGCACTGAGGCTGACACTTGGGTAGTGAGGAGTCTCTTCCACTTCCCTATGGAGCAGAGGGAAAAACTAGAGCCTCCTGTCCTCCTGTTCTCTCACAGGCAGAGACGACAACCTTGGAGCAAGAGTAAGGCAGGGGTGGACATGAGGAGTGGACAGCCAGGCACCTGGGCCAGCCCAGGAAGATCTGAAGAAGACCCACTCATTGCATGGACTGTACCTCCTCTCAGGCCCCATTCTCAAGACCCCTATATAAATGCACATCTCAGATAAACCCCCAATGCCATGTTCAATGCTCAGCCAGTCATCTTTAAAAAAACAACAGCCCAGCAAAACCCAGAACAACCACAAATGGCCCAAGCTTCACTCCCCTGCTCACTCCCCTCCCTGATCCAGGTCTGCTTAGCCTGTCTGGCATCTTCCTGTCTTCCTGCACAGGCTAAAGGACTAGAAGCTGATCCACTGAGCAAAATCTCTTCTTAGGCAGAGGGTGTGGGGTGGAGGGAGTGGAGGAAGTTTGGAAACCTCACCACCTGTGTATTTTATCTTGCCTCAGTTGCAAATTTACTTCATGCTCAAAGAACAGAAACTGCCCAAATCAAAGACAGTTGCCCCTGCCCTGCCCTGAGCCCTACTGTGCACAGTGTCCTTTTATAGAACCAGGACATGCCCCTCTGGGGACCCACCCCAGGCTCAAAGGCTGTAGCCGTTATTTCAAGGCTTGTTTCAGCACGTACCCAAAAGGGCAAATCCTCTCCCTTCTAGGGAGTACTCTCTCCCCTCCGGGGCTGATTTTTCCTGATGGATACCAGTAACTTTGGCCCATTCTCTTTTTCTCATTCATCCAACATCAGGCACAGGGCTGGATTCTGGGGGCACAGTGGGAGGTCAAAGTTTAGCAGAGAAGACAGACACTGAACTAGTGGCTAGAGTATATCTTATACAGGAGATGTTCAGCGATCTATGGCAGTTTAACAGGGGAACTGGCCTGGCCTTTACTGGTGATGATGATGGAAGACGGTTTCCCAAGGACATCACCTCTGGGGCAGCAGATTGAGGTCAATCCTGAAAGAATGAAGTAGCCAGGTGCAGCAAGGGAAGAGTGTTTCAGGAAGAGAGAGGAGCTACCAAAAAGAGGAGAGAGAGAGACGCTGCTTCAGGCTTGCTCAAGGAACCGGAAGAGGACCACTTGACTGGTTGATTGTTGGCAGCAGGGGAGGAAGAAAAGAGAAGGCTGGAAGTTGGAGGGGCCAGATCCTGCAGGGCTTTGTGGGTCTTGTTGAGGATGCTGCTGACAACGGGAAGAGCAGTGGGAAGCTCTGTAGGGTTTAAAGCAGGAGAGCGGCACGGTCAGGTCTGTCTCTCCTACCTGGGGATGGTGGGTCAAACTTTCTGCTGGCTGGGATGAAGCAGGAGCTTCGGCCTCAGACTGGCCTAGGCATAGAAGCCTGCCTGCCACTTACTGGCTATGGCCAGGCACCTCCCTGCCCAACCCACACAGGGAAGCTGATGATACGGAGGGAGGACGCTGATGGGTAACTTTAGTGGGCTACTGCCTGTATCCCAGCCACACTGCACACTCTCCCGTTCTCTCTGCACAGTGAGTGTTTGATGTAAACGCCACTGCCTTCATGTTGTGAGACTATAGCTCAGAAAGATTAATCAACTCGCTTAAAGTTACGGGGGTCAGATTTGAATGCAGATCTGTCTGAGTTCGATTCATGTCTCTTCTCGTCACCCCCACACAGTATTTCAGACTAGTCATCTAAAGGCCAGGTGTGGTCAGCAAATGTCCGTTCCTCTCCCCTCTCATCCCCTCTACCATCAGGTGCCACATGGCCTCTCAGTAGCCCCCTCCAGCCACAGAAGTCTGCTCCCACCCCTGTCAGGGACACTTGTCCCCCATCCAGGTCAGCTCACTAACATTTCCATCAGGGCAGGAAGGGAGAGAGGGGACACACGCATTTGTTGGAGGTTTCATCCGTGCCATGCAGCTCCTGTGCACTGTGACAGGGAGCCACAGGAGGTATTGCTATGCCATTAGCTGGTTAAGTGACTTTATAAAAAGTCATGACCTGTGTGACTGAACCTCAGCTGGGCTTCAGACCTCATTATAGGGGACAAAAATCCAACAACTTCTCTTTCTTTCCTTCCTTCCTTCCTTCTTTAATTCAACCTAAGCTTATAGGCTAATATTATGGTGGCATTTTTATCACCATCCTAAGGCCCTTGGGAAAAACACTTAAAATCATTAAGAGAAAAAACTCGACTGTTTGGTATTAGAAGTCAGAGCTTAGGCAGAAGAAATTCCATGTTCCCAGACAAAACACTGAAGGATCTGAGGACACAGCCCTTGGTATGTACTGTGGGACATGGAGGTGGGCAGAGACATCTGTAGCAGGTGCTCTGTGTCCCTCAAGCCATGTCTCATAGGCGGCTGGTCCTGGCTAAGGTCATTTCCCTATCCTAGTCACAGGTGTCCGACAGGATGGAAGATGGGGACGAAGCACCAGTGTCAGGGGCAGAGGAGTACCTGGGTGATCCTTGCTTGGCCCTGGCCAGGGACCTGTGTCCCTTTCCATCCTTTGCCCTGGGCAATCCCCTGCCCCACACTGAGGTCAGTGGGGGGTGGGGTGGGGACAGGAGACCAGTAGAGGAGCGGGACCCAGCACAGATGCGGAAAGTGCTGTCTAAGACACTGGGACTCAGAGGAACCATTCCTGAAAGGAGACAAAGCTCCCGGCTTCCTCTGGAAATTGCTTTGTTTAAAATGCAAAGTGTGGATGTGTTTAGATGACATCTCAGCATCCATCACCCTATGCAAATGCCGACCCTGGGGAAGAAGAGCCCCTGTAAGTCACTCGATCCCCTAATCGAGTGTGTGTGGGTGATGACAGGCCAAGGGAGCACACAGGGCCAGGCAGCAGCTCACCACTGCCAGAGGCTTGAGGGGAGTGGGGGCGATGAGCCCACCCGGGGAAGCAGAACTGGACAGGGAGAGCCTCGGGCTGCCTGACTCTGCTTCTCTCTTTATCTTTCACAGGTTTACCCCAGCCCCATCTTTCACCCCCTCCACCCCATAAATTGCCTACACTCCCACCTCCTCTCAGCCTTTGATTACTTGAAAATCTCAACTGACAAAGTCGTGGCCACCCCAGTAGGGAGCTCTGGAGTGCAGACTGTCAGTTAGAGAAGTCCCACGGTGAAAGGCAATGGCCAAGCCAATGCTCAGTCACTGCTGGGGCTGCCCAGGGAAAGTGTGGCCTCAATTCAAACTATGTGGTTGGTGGACCCCAGAGGTGGTACAGTTAGAGGCGCTCAACTGACCACTCCCTGCAGTGATGTGACAAATTCTTTCTTACGGGAGATGACAGCAGCATAGCTCCTTGCTGCCTCAGCCAGCATGCCTTCTCCCCAGACTTAGCGATTCTCACCAGGACTCTGGGTTCCCCGTAAGGCTGACTTTCCGTTGGAGACCTCCTGTAGTCCCCAGCCCTGGGGAAGACTGCACAGCCTGGCCAGTTAGCTCCACTGTAAACACATGTTCTTCAGTGTTCATTCTGCACTCAACAAGCATTCCTTGATTTCCTGCTGTGTGTCTGGCTGGACACTGCAGATCCAGTAATAAACAAGGCAGATGTGATCCGTGGTCCCTGGGGCTTACACACTAACTGGATGAAACAGGAAAAAGAATAAGAAGAGGAAGAGGAAGAAGAGAGAAGCAAACTAATACGGTAATTGCAAATGTAAGTGCTAAAAAGGAATAAAGAAGGAGCTAAAATAGAAAATCATGGGAGGAGGGCGTAGGGGACCCACTTTACATGAAATTATTAAGGAAGGCCATTATAAGGAAGTGACATTTAAGCCAAAATCTGGAGGATGAGAAAATCCTAACCCTGCAAAGAGTGGGTGACAATATGTTCCAAATAGAGGAAACAGCATATGCAAAGGGCCTGGGGTAAGGTTGAATCTCAGCAGGGCCTCAGTGCAGACAGCTCTTTTATTTCCTAGTCCTTCAGTGGCTATTCCAACTTCCAGAAATCTTAAGGCCCAAATCCATCCCATCCCTCAGCAGGTGATGTCATCTCCTGAGTCCCAGACAATTAGCCAACACAGCTACACACACAAAAAACTTTCGCTGTGGTCACACACCTGTTTTTGCCTTTCCTCTATTCTTAAATAAGTTGTGTTTTGACTTCCCTCCACATCAGTCCTCCCTGCATCTTGGCCCTGCCTCACCAGGCCCCTTGGGGCTGTGTTTCCTACTCGCTTCCTCTCTTGTGTGCCTGCAGCCTTGCCACGCCCCCTCACTCACCTTCAAACCAGTTCAAATACAGCAGATCCTCTTCTAGCTCTGCCTTCATTTCTGTCTCTTTGTTTTCAGTTGTTTTTCCAAAAACATTTGTTGTTTTCATTGGCTCCCTCCCCACTCACTCCTCACCCACGTCTGTGCCTTCTACCATTCTCTACCCAACTGTGCTGGTCTTGCAAAGGCCCCCATGCCCTTCCCATCCTTTCCAGACATGTGGCTCCTCCCCTAACTCTCTGGGCCTGCCTGTGTGCTGGCCTTCATGCCCTCTGCCTAGGACATCACAGCTATTCTCTTGCTGAAATACAGGCTCCTGAAGGCAGGAACTTGTCTTACTATTTTCCTACCTAAAGTCTTCCTTAAGCACAGTACTTTGCCCAGAATTGCTCAGCAAAGGTTTATGAGTGAAATTCAATTAGGGTGTTTCTTGAGCTTCTGGGAATCAACGTGGGAGAGTTTCTTCTGGGGTAAGTACACTAGGACTCCCCTCAGTGGCAGGGGAATAGGCAGACTAGGAGGATGGATTAGAAGTGGGGGTTGGGAGAGAGCGAGAAGGAAGGGGGAACAGGCGGAGGGCGCCAGCTCTTACAAGAGGATGATAAATGATAACAGCGCTGGGAACAAAACCAAACATCCTTCATAGTGTCAGAGCAATGAAGCCAGCACCTTGCGAGTCACAGGCCCCAGACAGTGCCTTGCTTTTGGAAGAGGCACAGGCTCTCAGTCCCCTTCTGCTCTGAGTCAACAGCACAATTCATCTTCCTTGGGGTGTCTTCTGAAACTGTGGGTGGCTGGGTACCCTGGGGTTGGTGAGAGGGAGGAGTCAACCTGAGCCAGATGTCCTTCTCAGGTCCCCTCCCTGGGGCAGCATGGGTCCCTTCCATGCCCGGGGTCAACCAGATGGGTCTGGTTTCCATTTGTGTTGAGGGGTTTTTTTTAGTGCTCTTTCACCAAGCACTAAAATATCAGAGCAAAGATGCTCTAAAAAGATGCAAAAAGTAAATGCACCTGCAGGGGATGAGGAGAAGATCCCAGAGACTTAGCTGTTGTATATTTTCTTGCTTTGAACACAGAGTATGAAGTAGAAGGAGCCCTGCTCTGAGAGTCAGAGCATCTGCCTGGAATAGGGACTCAGCTTTGCCACCAAGAGCCAGGGAGGCCAGTGAGTCTCTGGGTCCGGATGTGGTTGACTAATGGACTCCGAGTTACCTTCCAATTTTCTCTTCTGTTATTTCTTACCCAACTCGGTAGTTGACATCTGTGGTTTCCTCAAGCCCAGCATCCCTTTTCTCTCTCTATGATAACAGCACTCAATTTTCTATTCTCTTTCCACTTGGTGGCAAAGAGGCTGCCAACCACACTGCCCTCCCCCCAGGAGGAGGGGCCAGGACCTGAGCTCTGTCAGTCAGACTCAGGGTCACACGAGGGCAGCCTCCTAAAAGACCTGCAGCGAGCAGTTCCAGCTACCCAGCTGCCCAGATTCCTGCCCTACTTGAGGTGAAATGATCCATTTCCTCTTTAGTTCAGTGAACTATCCAGCGTTGCTCTAATAAGATCTTCTTTTCTCCAGCACCAAGGTCTGGTGCTTGTCATCAATGACCTTGATGATGCTGTCAGAATCCTGAATCCAGAAAGTGTCTATAGACAACGCAGGAGGCACGTCAGTCAACCTGCCAGTTGCCTGGGAAAGATTTTAAAGGACAAACAGAGAACAATGTTGCGGAGCTTCACTGTCCACTGCAGATGTTCAGCAAGCCAGAAGCCCTTGGAGAATTCTGGGAACCTCAAGGTCCCCTGATGTGCGTGTTATGCACATGGATGATTCTTAGCATTTCACACCATGTGAATGCCTCCATGCCCAGACACAGGTGGCACCCTGTAGCCTGATTGATGTGCCCATCCCAGCAGGGGGCCAGGCAAGCCAGCAGTTCCCGACCTCAGTAACTGCCCTTGATCCAACACTCTTTGTCCAGCAGCACTTAAGAGGTAGCCGTTGGGTGTCCTTCTTGGGCTCACAGAATAGGTCTTACCCACAAGGAGCCCTTTACAAGTGGATCATTGAATGCCCGAAGCCTTGGGTGGCTGGGGAAAAAAAGAGCTTAAGCAAGACAAGAGGTCAGGAACTTTATTTGAGCTAAAAGGATTGGGTATAAAAATGATGAAGGGTGGTCACCTGACCACCCTGGGAGCAAACCTGAAAAGGAACATAGGTTTGGACTTATGTAGGCTTATTTCATGTTTTTCAAAGTGTGGGTGCTAAATGTTTTGGGTGCCACTTGGACAGTTTACATTTCATTTTGCCTTATTTTGTTTTCATGTGCATTAAAAATATCAGCACCATATCCAAATGTATGCTCTCCTAGCCATTTTGCTTAGAAAGAGGCTGAAGTGGGCATATTAGGCAAAAAAGTGAATTAATTTCAATACAGGTACAGGTAGGACGTGGATTTGGTGAGCTTTGCAAATGTGGGGTTGGAATAGATAAAACCGGGTAGCACTTGTGTAAGAGAAGCCTGGAGGTCCCCCCCCACCAGGTTCTCCCAGCCACCTGTCCTTCCTTAGCATGCCTGAGTGAGGACCTAGCTTGAGACGGTGAGCTCCTCCAGGCCCCAGCTGGGCTTTGCTCATGCTGAATCCTCTGTGTCCAGTACGGAGCCAACAGATAGGAAGTACTGACATATTGAGTGATAGCTTTATGCCCTGTTCAAGAAAATAATTAAAGCAGTCAACGTGGAGCTGAATCACACAGAAAGAAAGCATGACACAAGTTCAGGCCTGTCTTTCACACCGTGTCCATCCTGTGCGGCTGGCCAACCTGTCCTGTCCCCATTGACAGGTAGTTTAATACCACCACCACCACCACCACCACCCCACCTACCGACATCCATCCCATCGCCATTGCCAGAGCCAAGCCACCAGTACTGTCTGCCACCATCTCCTCACTGTTCTCCCTGTCTCCTGATTTGCCCCCACCTAAGTGATTTTTTTTCATGTGACAGCCAATGAGTGTCTTCCAAAATGTGGCTCAAGCCCCAGATTTGTGAGCTCCTGCTGCTCACAGAATGAAGCCTACAGTCTTCAGAATGGCAGAGAAGGCTTTTGGTGACCTGGCCTCTACTTACCTCTCCAGCAATCATCTCTTATCAATTGCCTTCCACATCCTACGTGCCCACCACATTTTATTCTTCCCCCAGAATGTCTTGCCTCTGTGCCTTTGCACATGCCATTCTCTCTGATTGTCATGTCCTTCCCTTTCTTCTTTGCCTCATTCTTCCTCAAGCCTCAGGATCCACTCAAGCATCACCTCCGTCAGTAAGCTGGCCCAGACTTCTCAGACTGAGCCTTATGTTGCAACTTAATCATAGTTCTTAACGATGATGGGTCCCAATTATTTGTTTACCTGCCATATGACTCCTTAAGTTCTTTAGGATCAGGGGCTATGGCTTGTTCATCTTTGCAAGTGTTCCTAGAACCCAAGCCAGTGACAGAATAGGCCCTTGGCAAATGTTTGACGATTGAGCAGCTGATGGTCACAGGCTTAGGAAAGTCCATGACAAGCGGGCTTGAAGCCACAGAACCTCTTAACGTCATCAGTGTTGTTCACCAAATATTTCTAACTTCTCACTTTCTGGGCACATGGTGGGACTGCATTTCCCGGGTCTCTTGTGAACGGGTGGGAACCCCATGATCATTCTGGTCAATGAGTTATGAGTGGACATACCAAGTGTTTAAGCTAAAGCACCGAGTTACCAGAACTCTTTTCCTCTGCTTTCACAACCTGCTCTAATCCAGATGGTGGCTACAACATCAACTGGAATCCTGGAGTGATAACACCAAGTGGAGCTTCCAGCTGTCCTGTGATTAATATGTAGGATAATGAGGAATAAGCCTGTGTTATAGTAAGCCTTTGACTTTTTTTAAACCATTATAATCTTTCTACACTGTGCCAACCGATATGCCTATCCAATCCATAGGGCTCCAAGGACTTAATATAAATTTTATTTTCTTTTTCTCCCCTCTATCTGGCTCAGTTTATTGCCCATGCTGACTCTAAACTGGCCAGTCTGCTCACCCAGAAGAAGAAAGGAAGGAAGGAGGGAGAGAGGGAGAGAAGGAGGGAAGAAAAAAGGAAGGAATCACATCAGTAACCAGGAATCCAGTCAACACCCCTGGGGCAATATACTCAAGAACTATGAAGTCCATAGTAAGTTCACCACCAGAAGGCAGAAGAGCCCTCCCTCAGACAGCAAAGAGGCTGGCTCATTTTCCTCTGTCTTCTATAGAGCCAGTTATTTGGGACCCCTGATATTCATAAGTTATTTACACACTAACACTGACCCCTCCTCCCCTTGCCCTATTCCTAACCCAGGTGTCCTGAGAGATCCCATAGACCCCACGTGAGGAGAGGTCATATGTCACACAATATCACACTCACGTCCCCTGAACAATCTCCCTTTCACAACAAAGTTCTCTACCCATCACAGTTCACAAAATGTACCCTCTGCTGGTCCCACCTAAACTTTGCCAACAGTTATTTGCCTGGTTTCACAGATAACCAATCCTATCAAACACACATAGCAGGAGTTAGGGACGGGTGCATCTGGTTTTAGCCCCTGAGCCCCAGGGTCTGATGTGGGGGTCCTGTGTTTCCCTGCCGGGAGAGGTACACCACATAAAACTATATTTTCCACGCCTTCTCTCACACCCATTACTCTTCATTAAGCCCAATTAGAATACCACTGAATATTCATATTATTCTAATGCGCCATGTAATGATTAAGAATAATGGTGATTTCCATTTCTCTTTCCCTCTTTCCTTCACCTCTTTTTTCTTTCCCCTGCAGAAAAGCTACATATTTGCATCTTTAAGGTGTGTTGCTTGATTTCATTCCTTCCGCTGGGAACTGGGAAGACCATGGCTGGGCAATGACCATGACAGTCATACCACTCTGGCATTTTTGTCACTGAACTCTCAGTGCCCATCCCAGAACATGACATCACTGTTGACTGTGGGGAGAGGGGCACAGCGGAGAGGAGAGTACCTTTATGTGGCATCCACACAGAGGGGCACTCTTTTGGATGTTTGCTCATTTAATTTTCATAGCAACCTTGCAGGGTAGATGATCTTATCACTATTATCCCCATTTTACAGATGAAGAAAATAAAGGGTTTTTTTTTTTTGCTATATAAGTTAACATGAAAAAATCATTGTATAAGAAAATCATCATGTACATGTAAAGAGTGACACACATGATTAGGGCATCAGGGACCTCCTGCCCCCAAGGAGATGCTGGCAGCTTTCAAGGACCACAGCTCTCCATCTCTCTGTGAGAGATGATCATGTTCTCTCCCCTCTCTCCACCTCACACCTCCTTTCCTCTCCCCTTTCTTCTTTTCCTGCCTCCTATACTCATTAAGTGGCCCAACTTGGCACCAGGACTTCTCAGCTCCAGCACCCACCAACAATAACTCAGTTCCAGAGCCTCACCCCCTGTTCCAAAATCCCCAGAGCAATATGGCTGCTTCAGCCTACCTTTTCCAAGTTTGGCCACTAAGTCATGACCCACTAACCCAGGCAACAGATTGGGATCAGGAACCCATCATTGGCTCACTAGAGAAACAGATAGGATGGGGAATAGGTCTTGTATTATGCAGGTCTGTCCTTTCTAAGCACAGTAGCCTTGGTAGGTACCACAAACCGGGTAGAATATAAGGGTAATCGGGAGCTCAGCTAACACTCTAAAGTTGCTGCCCAGGAATTAAGGGGAGAAAGAAAGGATTAGGGAATGGGAAAAGGGATCCTGGGGTGGAGGAGACTATAATGGTGAGGCCTAGGGAGGGCCACAAGGCTCCACAGTCTGGGGGAAGGGGCCTGTGGCAGCTCTTGGGAGGCCTGTCCTCTGGGCAGGCCATGGGCACTGACTTCCTAAGCTAGCTGAGGGAGCTATGTGCTTCTGGATGTTCACCATCACAAAAGACAGACAGAAAGGAGAGCTGGAGGGGTGGGTGTGAGAGGACAAAGCAGGAGAGAAGAGGAAGAAGGAGACAGAAGAAGTCTGCTCTTCCCAGAGCTCCTCCGTGACGCCACACAGGTATCACCTGTGATCGTCTTCCTCCCCAAACCCTGATCGTGTGTTTGCTCAGACTTGCCGGGTTTACTGAGTAGAAGCCGTAAACTCGGGCTCTGGAAGTTTGAAGCTCCCTCTCCTCAAATCGGTAGTAGCTTTTTATCTTCAAAAAGTCCGTCCTGAATCCAGCCCCGAAACAGAAGAATCCTTGAAAATCCAAATAATCTAAGATGCATCTCCTTGGTGTGGAGGAAAGAGCAGGGACTCTGGAATCAGACAGATTTGGGCAAATCTCTTAGCCTCTTTGTGCCTCAGTCTTCCCGTATGGAAAATGGGAATTATGCTTGCCACCTAAGACTGTGATAGTTCATAGAGAGTGCTTAGCGCATGGTAGGCACTTAATAACGTATCAGTTGGAAATAAACTCTGTTGTTATTACTACAAAAATGTGGTACTTAACTTTAAAAGATCTTAGAAAATAGTTTCACTATAGATTTTTAGTTGGACAATTGCTTTTACGGAACATTGAAGATAATATCACCAATATCTCTTAGCTTTCATTATTGCTACTGTGAGCTGTAGAGCCCAGTCTCTTGTAAGCGATCTGTCTTTTCTTTCCAGTTTTTTAATCTCTTTTTTAGCATTTTAGCAATTTTTTTTTTTTAGCAATTTTAAAGGTATGAGTTTCTTTCAATTTACTATACTTCAAGTTTGTTAGACAAGCAGGATATGAGGACTGATGTCTTGCAACTGCCCCGGGAAATCCTCAAGCATCATCTCTTCAAATATTGCCCCTCCCCTGTTCTCCTGGTCTCACTTTGGGACTCCAAGTGGCCTTAGACCTACTTGCTCTACCCTCTTCGCCTTTTTGATGTCCCTTTTATATTTTCTCTGTCTGTGTCTCCTTGAGCTAAATGCTGGAAAATGTTAGAATCTATTCATACTTTTCATATTATTAGTATTTTTCTCTTCAGTTGTGTCTAATCTTCTGTTTAATCCTTCCATCAAGACTATAAGCTTAATTGTTTCCCATTTCTCTAAGTGCCATCTGCTATATTTATATTTACTTAAATTGTTTTTTATTTTAAAACTTTAATTTTTAAAATACATTATATATTGCAGTAGGCAGAATAATGGCCTCCCAAAGATGTCCATTTCCTAAACTCTGGAGCCTGGACTTTGTTTACACGACAAAGGAGAATTCAGGTTGCCGATGGAATTGAGGTTGCTAACCAGCTGCCTTTACAAAAGGGAGATCTTCCTTGGTAGGTCCAGTGTTATTTTCTGCAGGAGAGTCAGCCATACTGCTGCTGTATAACTTTTTAAAGATTTAAACTTCCGCTTTAAAATTATTGGAGAGCCACACAAAGTCACGAGAAATAAAAGAGACTGGGAGGCAAAAGTAGGAGGATCAAGACCAGCCTGGGCAACCTCCATCTCTAAAAAAAAAAAAAAAATTCAAAAATTAGCTGAGTGTGCTGATACACCCCTGTAGTCCCAGCTACTCCCAAGGCTGAGGCGGGAGGATTGCTTGAGCCCAGGGTTGTAAACTGCTGTGAGCCTAGAATTGTGCCACTGTACTCCAGCCTGGGCAATAGAGTGAGAACTTATCTCTAAAAAGAAAGAAAAGAGAAATCCTGTCAAACCCCTCCTACACCCAGTTTCCCTCAATAGTAACCTCCTGTGAAATTACAGGACAATATCAGGCCAGGATGTTGACAACAATACAGTCAACATACAGAATATTTCCACTCATCTCCTCACGGTGTTGCCCTTTGGTAGACACATCTCTTTCCCGTTCCCCAACCCCACCCCTCCTTGACCCCTGGCTGCCCTTGATCTGTTCTCCATTTTTATGATTTTGTCATGTGAAGAAAATCACAGAAATGAAATAATCTATGGTATATAAACTTTTAGGATTGTTTTCTTTAAATTCAGCATTACTATCTGGAGATTCATTCAGATTTTGCGTATTTTTATTACTGAGTGGTATGCCATAGCATGAATGTGCCACTGTTTAACCATTTACTCTTTGAAGGACATCTGGGTCATTTCTGGTGTTTGGCCCTTATAAATGAATAAAGCTGCTGTAAACATCCATGGACTGGTTTTTGTGAAAGTAAGTCTTTGGTACTCTGGGATAAAGGCCCAGGAGCACAGTTGCTGGGCCATATGGTAGTTGGCACATTTAGTATTTTAAGATGCCACCAAACTATTCCCTAGAGTGGTTGTGTTATTTTATAACCCTACCAGAAATATATGAGAGATCCAGTTTCTCAGCATCTTCTCCAGAATTTGGAATTGTCATTAATTTTTATTTTAGCCCTTCCATAATAGATGTGTAGTGACACTTTACTTTGGTTTTAATTCACTTTTCCCTAGTGTTGACAATGTAAAATGTCTTTTCATGTCCCCTTTGCTATTTGTGCATGTTTACTGGTGAAATATGTCTTCATGTATTTTACCCATTTTCTGATAGGATTGCCTTTTTTTTCTTTTTTACAATTGAGTCGTAAGACTTTTTCTAGACTCTAGCCTTTTGTCAGATACGGGTTTTGTGAATACTTTCTCCTAGTCTGTGCTTATCTCTTTATCGTCTTAAATGAGGCTTCTGCAGAGCAGAATTTTAATTTTGATGAAGTCCAATTTATTAATTTTTACTTTTATGGACTGTGCTTTTGGTGTCAAGTCTAAAAATACTTCTAAAAAATATTGAAGCTTTTCTCCCATGTTATCTTCTAAAAGTTGTATCGTTTTACGATACACATGATCCACTTTGAGTTGATTTTAATTAATATAAGGTGAAGATCATTTTGTTTCCCTTTTTTAGTCTGTGAATATCCATTGCTTCAGCACCATTTATCAAAGAGGCTACCTCTTAGTTCCTTTGTCAGAATCAGTGGGGCCTGTTTGTAGATCTGGGTCTGTTTCTGGGTCCCTTGTCCTGTTCTTTTGGTTCACGTGTTTCTCCCTCCACCAGCACACAGTCTCTGGTACTGTAGAATTAGTGTGAATTACTCTCCAACATTTGGTAGATTTCTCCAGTGAAATTATCTGGGCCTGGAGATTTTTGTTTGGGGAGTTCTTTGTTTGTTTTTTTTGTTTTTTTACAATTCAATTTCTTTTATTTATTTATTTATTTTTGAGACAGTCTCACTGTCACCCTGGGTAGAGTGCGGTGGCATCACAGCTCACAGCAACCTCAAACTCCTGGGCGTAAGTGATTCTCTTGCCTCAGCCTCCCAAGTAGCTGGGACTACAGGCACCCACCACAATGCCCAGCTATTCTTTGGTTGCTGTTGTCATTGTTGTTTAGCTGGTCCAGGTCAGATTCAAACCCGCCAGCCTTGGTATATGTGGCTGGCACTGTAGCCACTGTGCTACAGGCACGGAGCCTACAATTCAATTTCTTCAGAATTTGTAGGGCTATCCAAATTATTTCATATTGAGTAAATTGTGGTATTTTGTGCTTTTTGAGAAATGGCCTTATTTCGCCTAAGTTGTCAAATTTATGTGCTAGATTTGTTCCCTGTATTCACGTCCTATACTTTTGAGGTCTGCAGCTTCTGCAGTGCTATCCCTTGTTTCACTCCTGATATTGGTGATTAACATTTTCTCTCACTTTTTCTTTGACAGTCTTGCTAGAGGTTTATTGATGTTATTGATAATTTTCAAAGAAACACCTTCTTTTTTTCACTGACTTAATTTTTTTTCCTGCTTACAATTTCACTGATTGCTGGTCTTATCTTTACTATTTTCTTCCTTCTGCTTGCCCTGGGTTCATTTTGGTTATTTTTGTAGGCTCTTGAGGTGAGAACTTAGATTATTGATTTGAGACTTTTCCTTTTGTCTCATGTAAGTGTTTCAGGCTGTGAGTTTCCCTCTCCACATGCCTTTAGCTGAGTATGCTTAGTTTCATTTCCATTCATTGCCATTGTTTTCCTCTTTGATCTATGTAGACTATATGATTTAGTCTCCAAGTGTTCAGAGATTTTCCTGTTATTGATTTCACCTTATTCAGATAACACACTCTAAAAACTTTTAAAAATGTGTTAGGATTTATTTTATGTCTCAGGATAGTGTCTATCTTGGTATACGTTCCATGGACACTTGAAAAGAATGTGTATTTTACATTGTGGGCTGGAGTATAAATGGTGATCACATTCTGTTGATTTATGGTGTTGTTGAGTTCTTCTATGCCCTTGCTAGTGTTCTGTTTAGTTGTTCTATCAATTGTTGAGAAAGGTGGATTGAAGTTTTTAATGGTAATTATGGATTTTCCTATTTCTCGGTGCAGTTTTCTCGGCTTTTGCCTTACATATTTTGCAGCTCTGTTATATAATGCGCACACATTTAGGACTGCCATGTCATCTTGGTGGACTGTCCCTTTTATCATTATGTAATGTAATTCTCTGTTTCTGGTCATTTTCTTTGCTCTGAAATCTACTTTATAATCTGCTTTATCTGATTAATATAGACACTTCTGCTTTCTTCTGATTAGTAACTGGAAGGCATGTCTTCTCCAACCTCTTACTTTCAACTTATCTTTAGCAATAATATAGGGTGAGTTTCTTATAGGCCATAGTCTTTTTTTGCAGTTTTTGGCCCGGGCTGGGTTTGAACCTGCCACCTCTAGTATATGGGGCTAGCGCCCTACTCCTTTGAGCCACAGGCACTGCCCAGGCCATAGTTTTTTATTTGTTTTTGAGATAGGCTTTTGCTCTGTTGCCCACGTTGGAGTGCAGTGACACAGTGATAGTTCATTGTAGTCTTGAATTACTAGACTTACATGATCCTCGTGCCTCAGCTTCCTAAGTAGCTAGGATTAGAGGTTCATACCACCATGCTGGGCTAATTTTTTTGTTTTTTGTAGAGACAGGTCTTATCATGTTGCCCACGCTGGTCTCAAGCTCTTAGCCCCCCAAAAGTGCTGGGATCATAGGCATGAGACAGTGCACCCGGCTTGGGTCGTGTTTTGTATCCACTCATCCAGTCTCTATCTTTTAAATGGCACTTCAGACTGTTTTCATTCAGTGTGATTATTAATCTGTTAAGGCTTAAGTTTCTGTTTTCTATTTGTTCTCTCTGGGTTTTATTTCTCTGTTTTCTTTTTCCTGCCTTTCTCTGGGTTACTTGAACATTTAAAAAAAATTTTTATTTGTCTATAACTGTTTTTTTTTTGTCTATAACTTTTTTTTTTTGAGACAGAGCCTCAAGCTGTCCCCCCGGGTAGAGTGCCATGGCATTACAGCTCACAGCAACCTCCAACTCCTGGGCTCAAGCGAGTCTCCTGTCTCTGCCTCCCAAGTAGCTGAGACCACAGGCGCCCCCCACAATGCCCGGCTATTTTTTGGTTGCAGCCGTCATTGTTGTTTTGGCGGGTCTGGGCTGGGGATTCGAACCCGCCACCTTAGGTGTACGTGGCTGGCGCCTTAGCCGGTTGAGCTATAGGCTCCGAGCCTTGTCTATAACTTTTTGAGTGTATCTTTTTGCATGGTTTTGTTAGCAGTTGCTGTCGGTTTTACTTACGTATACATAACTTATCATTGTCTTCAGGTGCCTTCATTTTCTCAGTTCAAATAAAGTGTAGAAACTTTACCCCCCCTTTATGTTCCTTTACCCTTCTGTGTTTACTATATAATTGTTTTAAATATTTCTTCTACATATATTTAGAGCCACATTAGACAGGGTTATATAATTTTTGCTTCAACCATTAAACATAATTTGAAAAAATCCAAAAGGAGAAGAAATGGCTGTTATATTTTACCCATATTTTTGCTTACTTTGCTCTTCCTTCATTAGGTTCCAATGTTCCTACTTTTATTATTTTCTTTTGTTTAGAGACTTTCCTTTAGCTATTCTTTTAAGACAAGCCTGATGGCAACAAGTTATCTCAGTTTTACTTCATCTTAGAATGCCTTGATTGCCCCCATCCATTCCTGAAGGATATTTTTTACTGGGCATAGGATTTTTAATTGATGCTTTTCTCTGAGCACTTTAAACCTGCTGTGCCACCTCCTTCTGGTCTCCGTGATTTCTGGTGAGAAATCTGATGTCATGTAAATTGCTTTGACTCTATTCATAAGGTATTATTTTTCTCTATTGCTGTCAAGATTCTTTTTCTCTGCCTTTAGTTTTCAGAAGTTTGAGTATGTTGCATATTGATATGGATTTCCTTAGAGTCACTGTGTCAGAGGTTTACATCTTTCGCTAAATTTGGGAAATTTCTAGCCATTATTTTTTTCAAGTACATTTTCAGCTCTACCATCCTTCCTCTTTCCTTAGAGAATTCTGACATCACAAATGTTAGCGATTTCGTTATAGCCCCATGGTCCCTGAGATCCTATTCATTTTTGTGAAAGTCTATTTCCCTTCTGTTGTTCAGACTTGGTGATTTCTATTGTTCTTTTTTGAGACAGAGTCTGAAGCTGTCACCCTAGGTAGAGTGCTGTGGCATCACAGCTCATAGCAACCTCAGACTCTTGGACTCAAGCAATTCTCTTGCCTCAGTCTCCCAAGTAGCTGGGACCACAGGTGCCCGCCACAACACCCAGTTATTTTTTGTTGCAGTTGTCATTTGTTTTAGCTAGCCCAGGCCAGGTTCGAACCTGCCAGCCTCCGTGTATGTGGCTGGCACCCTACCCACTGAGATATGGGCGCTGCCCCTATTGTTCTATTTTAAAGTTTATTGACTCTTTCCTCGGCCCCTCCATTCTGCTATTGGGCCCATCACTGAGTTTAAAAAAGAAAAAATTCTGCTATTGTACTTTTCAGTTCTAACATTTTCACTTTGTTCTTCTTTATATCTTCTATTGCTTTACTGATATTTTCTATTTCTTAGCTGAGACTTTATATTTTTTCTTCATTTGTTTCAAGTGTGTTTTTTGTTTGCTGAAGCATTTTTATCACGGCCGCTTTAAAATCTTTGTCAGTGAATTCTAACATCTCTGTCATCCCAAGTTTGAGATCTTCTCAGATATTGGCACAATAACTTTTTACCAAGACCTGAATATTATGGGTATTAGGAGACTGGTTTTTATTTTAATCTTCTCTGTGGTGCTTCCTTGATACTGTCAAGTCAGAGTAGAAGACAGTGCTTCTCAGTGCTTCTGGGGGGAATGGGAGTGCTGGCTCCTGTTAGGCCTCCACAGATGCCTCCCTGGGTACTACCAGGTATCCCTGGCTGGAGAGCTGGGAGTGCCTCCTTACTGCCCTCCATGTGGGCTCTACTGACTCCATGGAGTAAGGGACCTCAGTAACTGGTGGAGATGAAAGTTCTGGCTCCCTACATGGCCTTCTGTCACATCACCATGGTGGTGGCATTTAGGGTGTTTCCTTACAGCCTGTCAAGGGTGAACGTCTTAACTCCCCACTTGCCTTTTGCTAGTGGTAGTTGGGAAATGCAATTTTTTTTTCTATTTAAGACAGAGTCTCACTGTGTTGCCCTAGGCTAGAGTGCTGTGGCATCATAGCTTACAGCAACCTCAAACTCCTAGGCTTAAATGATCCTCTTGCCTCAGCCTCTCAAGTAGCTGGGACTACAGGCACCCACCACAATACCTGCCTAGTTTTTCTGCTTTTAGTAGAGACAGAATCTTGCTCTTGCTCAGGCTGGTCTTGAACTTCTGAGCTCAAGCAATCCACTGGCCTCAGCCTCCCAAAGTGCTAGGATTACAGGTGTGAGCCACCCTGCCCAACTGGAATTAGTATTTTTCTGTGGTATTTAAGGGGAGTAGAGCAGTTATAAAAGTTTGATTTTGCTAGGGTCACTCTTTCTCAATCCTTTGTCTCAAGAGCAGGCTTTGGGGCAATTTATAAAATCTGTCCCCATTATCATTTCTAGGCTGCTGGCATCTTCAGCTTCAAGGTGAGGGTATATGAGGCAACAAAGGAACCCAGAGAACTCTCCATCATGTTTTTCTTTGGGTCCTAATATCCTTAGTCAGTCTGCCTTCCTCCTTCCACCCCTTGGCCTTCTTATAATTGTTTTTGCATAATTTCCAGAGTTTCTGGTTATACTTAGTGGAAGTAATAGGGAAAACTATGTCTATTCCATCCTCCAGAAGCA
Organism: Otolemur garnettii; assembly: GCF_000181295.1. Classification (NCBI taxonomy): domain Eukaryota; kingdom Metazoa; phylum Chordata; class Mammalia; order Primates; family Galagidae; genus Otolemur; species Otolemur garnettii. The sequence continues at coordinate 3,136,353 of NW_003852415.1, forward strand.
CAAGTTCTACTATATAAATTTTATAATTAGAAAAAGTGTAAGTATATATGGTTGTGTGAGTATGTGTCTATGTGTGTGTATTTTTAAGAACGTTAAGATACAGGCACGTACTGGCAACTGCAGCAACAGAACAAAATAAGGTCCAGCTCGAGCGTTAAGGAGCCCACCATGCAGAAGTGAAGCAGGCACTCAGGTAAATAAGTGTAAAATCTATTATACTTACTGCGATGGAAATAGGCCCAGGTAGAAAGATCTGGACATATCCATCTGGAGGAGGCGATGCTTGAGCTGAGTCCATATTATCTCCTAATCCATCCCCAGAAAAGGGCTTTTCTTGGCAAGTCAAGTTGGGATCATCAAGGTGGTGGGAATGGGGAACAGATCTTAAACTTTAATGTGCATATGAATTGGCTGGATATTTTGTCAAAACATAGATTTCGACTCAATAGGTCTGAGTCAGGGCCCCAAATCCTACATACCTAAGAAGCTCCAGGTGATGCCCAAAGTGCTACTGGTCCAGGTAACCACACTTGGGTCATCTAACCCAATATGTCATATGGAACCACAGTTGGAGTAGCAAAAGCAGGGCTTTGGAGTCAGTATTGGCTCCAAACACTGGAGCAAGTCACATTCTCTGCATCTTAGACATGAAGATAATGCTTCCCCCAGGGCCGCAGTCTTATTTATGTGAGGACTAGAGAGGCAATGTTGATCAGTGGTAGGGACATAATAAGCATGAGGTGAAGTTAGGGGAACCAGACCCATCTCCCTGCTGCTCTCCAGCTGCCCCTCAGCCCTGATCGCTGGTGGCACACAGCTGCAGGGACCGTATGGGCCTGGTGGTGGCATGCACAGGGTTAATTAATGCTCCTGCTCTTGCCCAGAGACAAATGTTTTGTGTTGAGGAGTTGCTGCTGGGAAGGAAAAGGAGGGGGGGAAGAAAGCCCCTTTTTTATTATTCTGAGGTGCATTTTAATTTGCACAAGCGACGTTGTGTCTATGATGGATGACACAGAAGGAAAAATTACAGCCCAGGAAGCCCAGCAAAGGGAGAAAAAAATAAAAGAGATCTAGCAAGGATTAAAAACAGCCCATTGTGATGCTGCATTCTGATCAGGGGCTAGGGAGGCTGGGGAGGCTGGGGAGGCCAGGGAGGGGTGCCTGAGTTGGATGGGGAGAGAGGGGGAGCAGAGGCAGGAGCAATTGTCTGGCAGGAGACCAGGCAGGACCACGTGGATCCAGGTGCCCAAGGCAATTTCCTCCCTGAATCCTGACAAGGCTGGGCTTGGCGCCTGAGAAGAAAGGTGCCAGGCAGAGCCAGGACTTGGCAACCTGGGAATGTGTGGGAAATTCACTTTTCTTGACACTGAAAAGTATCAAGTCCTTGTTTCTCTGTTGTATGGCATCACCACCATCTCTAGGTCATCCAACTGAGAAACTTTTGGGGACCCCCTTTGATCTCTTCTCCCATTAACAAAACTCAGGAAGCTTAAGGCCTCCTCTTCCCTAAGGACATTGTACACCATAGCAACCCACCTAGAGGCAGATTCAAAGCAGCCAGGGAGTTAGGGATCTGAATTAGGAAGCTCATTCCCTGATGGCTCTTGAGCAGATCACCCCCGCTAGCCTCCAAGGCAGTTATAGATGGCTCCTGACTAACAGTAGCTCAGAGCATGGGTTCTGGAATCTGATGTGCAGACCTGAGCTTGAGGCCTGAATTTTCTGCTTGATAGCTGAGTGACCTCAGGCAAGTTACTCAACCTCTCTGGTGCTTCTTTTCCTTTAACTCTGGAGAAAATGATGCCAACCTCTCTGGTGCTTCTTTTCCTTTAACTCTAGAGAAAATGATGCCAATTTCATGGGGCTAATGTGTTGATCAAATAAAATAGTGGGATTCTTCTGCCTCACAAGAAAATAAGCCAAGCAAGCTTCAGCAGGATGAGTAGAATTAGGAAGGATGGTGATCCCAACTATATAATTGGCTGTCCCGAGCCAAATAGGAGACATCTCTATGCCCATCTAAGAAGACTCTCAAGGAAGGAGAACTCAAAGCATGTCTGACCCAATAGCTGACCTGAATCCTGTACTCTCAGCTCAGGGAGATTTCCTCTCGGATTCTTGGAGATGAGGACAGCAGCTGGTCGTGGCCTTCTCTGTGGTGACCCCAGCTGAACTAGAGGAGGCTGCCCAGTCTCTTTAGTTTTAGAAGTGAAACTTAAGCAAATCTCAAACTTCTCTATAAGACACTGCACAGTCTGGCACCCCCTGGCCACATCTGAGCAGGGAAACATCAGTAATGTTGCACTACAGCCAGCTCATCAAAGAGTGATAGTGCAGGAATAAAAACAATCGAGAAATTGTAAGGAAACTTCACGGGACAGCCCTCCTACCAACAGTGGTCTTCTTTTAGGACTGGGCATCTTTTACACACCACTCACTCACCTACTCACTTATTAATAATCCAAAATCGGTAACATTCATTGGATACTTACCGTGTTCCAGGCTCTGCTTTCAGCATTTTATATGTATTCATTCATTTAGTATTAAAAATAATCCAACTGGTAGGTACTATTATTATTTACTTTTTATGGATGAGGAAATAAAGGCACAAGAGAGATTAAGGATCTTGCCCAAGATCATAAACCTTGGAAGCCCCAGAGCCAGGATTCATGCCCAGAGAGTTCAGCTTCAGAGCCAAAGATGGACTGAGCCTCTATCACAACACACAAAGGTACACGAGTGTGCCACAAACCCTCACAGGTGTATGCAATCGCTATAACTTGTTTGTCTGTCCCAAGGCACGTCTACACACTGGATACCAATGTTGGAGAATTGGTGTAAGCTGTTGGATGATATTTAAGGTGGTGCATAATTTGCTGATGTGAGTGTGCGGGGTGCTGCTATTCCTACTTTCTAGGACATATGAGGACTTTGTCTTGTGTATATATGAAAGGACACAAGGCAAAAATGCTCAGTCAAGTGGCTTTAAAATCAATAATGGGGATGGTTTTGGAAACTGAGACGTTTGTTCTCCAGTCTTCCTAGTGACTGGGTTGTCATTATTATAATTCAGTGTTGTTTTGAGTATCTTCTGCACTTGGCTACCAGGGGCTCCATGCTTTCTTCTCACTCTGCCCTTATCCTCCTGACAGCAGCCCCCATGTGGGGCCCAGATTTAGGGGAAGATTTAGGAGCCCGGGAAGAGTCTTAAAGGAATGTGGCTCTGAGCTAGAGAGATTAAGACCCTTTGGCAAGGACTTTCCTATCAGGGACCGTTAGTCACAGGTGGGACAGCAATGGGGAATCAGACCAGAGTTAGATGAGCCAGTTCAGAGTCTCACTCTGATGTGTGACCTTTTTGAGCTTCAGTTTCCTTTTCTGTAAATTGGGGATAATACTCACTCTTCCTGCCTCACAGATTATTCCAAGGGCCAAGCAAAGCTGATAATGATTACTATTAGCTATGCACCTACCATTTGATCTCTATTCTTAGAGGCTGACTCTCTGTGGGGTGTGAATGCTAGGTAAGGCCCCTCTTCCAAGAATATTTCCCCTGTGAACAACCCCTGTGGAGCCTAAAATTCTACTATTAGTGATATATTTGTTTGGCTCTATCATTAACCTTTTTATTAATCCTTTAGGGATGAGGGGTGATATCTTCAGTTTTATCAGGTTATCCCTTACAGAATGACTCTTAATATTTCTGGAATATTAAGAGCAGATCTTGTTTGAGAGTCTGATGCAATCTGTGAATGTTCTGTCCAGAAACATACACAAATTCAGGGAGTGGGGTTCGGAGCTCAGCTTCCCTATCTTGTATTCTGTCAGGAGTTCGGCTGAAGTGCACATAGGCTCTTTGTGCCCGCCCTGTAGCCCTGGCCCCTTCTTTGGGTAACAGTCTCCTATTTTCCGCTGGAGACCACCATGGTCTGCACATTTTAGTTCAGCACTCAGGTTCCCAAACACGCTAATGTCTTCTTACTGTGAGCTCCTGCCTGCAGGCACTCTCTAGCCACAGAGCATGCTCGGTGACACGCCTGCAGCAGGTGAGATGTTCCAGACAGTTGATGCCCCGCAGAAGCAGTTTTCAACCAGGGACATATAAATGCTCTGAGACTTCTACAGCGTCCCAGAGGGCCTCAGTGGAGCCAAGTCCCATTTGCACATTTGCCCAAATTCTAACCTGCTCAGGATTCAGCCTCTCTTGCTCCCTTCCTCCCCTGTCTCCCTTCCTTGCCTACCTGCTGACCCTTTCTGGAATCGCCTCCTAAGTGAACCACGTACCTCAAACCCTCGCAGCACCTGTCTTCGGGGAGCCCAGCACAGAGACCACCTTTCACCATACTTGGTTTATGCTCTTTTGGTGCAGCTGGTCATGCCCCTGGGCTTCAAGGTGAGCAGTGATCCAAGCTGTGCCATTGAGGGCCAGCGTTGGGACTTTGCTGGGGAGGAGGCACCACCTTTTTCACTGGGATCACTGGCTGCAAAGAGCATGAAGGCTTGGAGCTACCAGGGTCAGCCTTGCCAGGAAAGGCCTAGAGAGGGCAGGAGGGATGGATTCCTGACAGCCTTAAAGCACCAGGCTCCTACCTCAGCCTGAAGCCACATATGCCCGTGGACCTTTCAGTGACATGAGCCAATAAAGCCCCTACGTTGCTTATAATTGTGCCTCTCACTAGAACCGAGCATTCCTACCCCTGGGGGGTAACATTCCTTGCAGGATGCCCAGGAGGATTTTGTGTAGGGTCTGCTTCTTTCCAAGTGGCTTAGTAGACCAAAGCCATGACCAGAAGGGCAGTGCCCTTGACAGAGAAGCACACTCTTCCTCATGACCCTGGGGCAGTCCCAGTGAGTCACCAGGCTAGTGAACATACTCCCTGGAGCTCAGGTGACTACCCTTCCCTGCAGCCCAAGGCATGCATAATGAGGCTTTCATCCATGGTAAACGTGACTACGACCACCGCTATCATTATTTCCACCACCCTTCTTTAGGGTCATCATCATTCTTGCTTGGATTTTGGCAACAGCCTCCTAAATCTATCTTTGCACCTGTATTCCCTCTTCTTCACATGCAAGTCCTGTCCTGGGGAGCTTTTGTTCTTCCCTTGCTGGGTTCTACTCTTCCTTTCTGGGACTTGTTTCTGCACATGCAGCCACTGCCTTTCTCTGGGCCTTTCCTGCCCTTTCCTGCCCCTGCTGTTCTGCCTGCCTGGAAGATGGCCTGAACCCCTTGCTCATGGGTGGTTCAGGGACAAGGCTGGGCTAGCCAGAGAGCTTTGGAGAAAGTGTCATTCGGAACTTCAAAATGGGGAAGTAATTTCTTCGCTCTTACCCAGAAAGCCACGCAAAGCCAATCTGCTCAAGAGCAGGAAGGGACCAACTTTCCAGCAGGCCTTGGATCTGTTTCCTGAGACTTCCATAACAGATCACCACAAATTGGTGACTCAAAACAGCACATTTATTCTCGTACAGTTCTGGAGGCCAGATGTCTAAAGCAAGGTGTTGGCACAGCCATGCTCCTCTGAAGGCTCTGGTGCAGAAGCCTTCCTCGCCTTCTCCACCTTCCGGTGGGGCCAGGCAATCCTTGGTTTGTGGCTGTGTCACTCCAATCTGCTTTTGTCTCCATGTGGCTTTCTCCTCCGTGCCTCTGTCTTCCCTTCTGTCTGCTGTAATAACACTTACCATTAGATGGAGGGCCCACCCTGTCAATCCAGGGTGATCTCATCTCGAGATCCTTAATTATAATTGCAAAGGTCCTTTTTTCGAATAAGACCACTTTCATAAATTCTAGGGCCTGAGCATATCCGTTGGAGCCACCATTCCTCTCACTATAGGCATCTTGCAATCTTGAAGAAAGCCAGCCTTAAGACAGCACTAAGACGTGGCAGAAGGAAAAGCCAAAAAATAGCTGAAAAAGTCAGCCAGGGCCCAGAGCATTCTGCGCCTGAAGGTAACTCTGCCAGTCTGATTCCTACTGGGGAGATAAATGTGCTTGTTACTCAGGGCAGGTTTGCTGTTGCCTGCACCTCCTTCCAGCTTTGACCCTTCCGTGTGTGCCCCCATCCCTTTAGGACCCTTATCTGGACTCAGATTTCTCCTGCCGGTAGGCTTCGGTTCTTCAGGTGGCGGGCACCTGCTGTACAGCAGACGCTAATTTCTGGTGATAATTCTGTTCTTAGTATGTCTCTGGGGTTTCCTACTCTTCCCTGTTTGTGTCACCCTGGCTAGATTACACATGTAAATTTAATTGGCCAGCCATTAACCTCACCTTCACGGAGCCCGTCAATGTGATCGGGGGTCTGAGTCTGCTGGCCTCCCCTCTGCCAGCGGAGGCCCCTCCAGCCCATGGTCCCCGTTCATCACACCTGTGTTTATTGCCTTCCAGCCTCACCCCATCCCTGAGACAGTCCCTGTCTGTGCCAATTTAAATTAATTTTGCCAGTCAGATTTCATGAGACACTGAATCAAAGGCTTTTCTAAAATCAAAAAGCACTAAATCTTCGGTGGACCTTCTTCCCACTAATATTACAAATTAGTTAGAATAAAAAAGCATTATGGTTTCCCGGCATGACTTCTGCGTAAACCTGCCAGTTCAGTTTATGGCCCAGGTCTCTGTTGCCCTCCAGCTGCTTACTGGATTTTCTACTCATAAAATTTATCGTAAATTTTTAATCATAAAATTTGTTCTGTGGCTTGCCTACAAACGGAACTTATGGCTTCCCTGGGGGAAAATTGCTGGAATCGGTTTTCTTCCTGTTTTTCAAGTTGAGTCCCACGTCTTTGCTCTCAAGCCGTCTCCCGTGGCTCACCCTCACTTTTTGAAGGTAGAAGTCAAGAGTTCCTTAAGTTCATTAGCTAATTCTGGCAGGACCTTTCGGTGTGCACGCCACAGGACCCCTTGATTTATGCCTCTCTCTAGCATTTAATTTTTCTAAGTGACCCTTTACCTGTTTTTTATTATGACTTACTAATTGCACCCATTTCCTAACTTTATTTTTCTTATTAAGGACAGGTTTTAATAGGTAGTTCATTCCTCAGCCACTTAAAGACCCTGATTAATTTCCTTGGCCTCCTAGTCATTCAGGAGCGGATCACCTTCTTGCTAATATTTCTTCATCCCTGACCTGACAGGTCTCCATGCTGCACCTGAGAGGCAGGGTGTATGCCTGGGTGAAGGCAGGGGCTCTGGTGCAAATCCTGCCTGCACCACTCTTCATTGCATGATGTTACTTAAACTCCCCGTGCCTTGTTTCTTTATCTCTAGAAGGAAGATAATAGAACCTATTCTGAAACAGCATGGGGAGGACTCAGACAGGTGGGGCATATTCTCAGATCCTGGTGCCCAGAAAGTGCTTAGTAAGTGCTCTTTGTGCTTATTTTGGCAAAAGGCCCTTTCCCATTCAGTATTCTCATGTGACCTCTGAGGCTGATGCTGGGACATGGGCTGCAGGGGTGGGTCTTATGACCCATGGGGCAGAGCTGGGGTGGCATAGTCACTGGATATTCGAGGTGGATCAGACAGGCTGCTGCAGCCCAGAGGAGGGCTCGGCCCTGGTCAGGGAGGAAGCACTTGGAGCTAGGACACCAGGCAAGGCCAGGTTTCAACAGGACTATCTGTTGTACAGTGGGGCTGGCCGTCGGAGCTCCTGATGTTGGCGGATGGCAGTCTTAGCCCCAGTTCCCAGGGCACAGCTAAGCAGCCCCAGCTGGAAACAGCTAGGGACACAGGCAGATCTGGAACACTTTTGGCACAGACGGCTCACAAACACATCCAGTTGTGTTAAAGAAGAGGGAAAGGTTTGACCCTCAACCTCGTGCCAGTTTAGAGGCTAAGTGTTGGGATTTCTGGGAAAGGAGGGACAAGCCAGACTCAAAGCAAGCCTCTTGGGAATAAAGTCTCTTCACCCCCAGTCTAACCTAGCAAGCACGCGGGGCAAGCTGAACCCAGGGTACAGCGCTGCACTTTGGTTCTCTCAAGGCTCCAGCAGGCACGGCCCTTGGCTTGGCTCCCAACTCCACTGAAGCTTGGTCAAGAACTTCAGTTTGGGATTTGTGGGGTCCCCCTTCTTGGCCACCACATCTTTCTGGCACTGACAACCCTCCTCCTGCATCTCAGCTTACAGGCAGGCCTGGCTCCCTTCCACTGGGATAGCCATGCTCAGCAGAGACAGCCCAGGGGTCCCTCTGCTGAGCTTTGCAGGAGTCAGGCTGCGTGCTCCTCTTCCCCTGCTTGTCCTCACCCCTGACACGCCAGTAAGTGGGTCTGCTTTCCAGGAACCCCTTATCATCTTACTCTTTTACCTTCCCAGAACAGGAGCAAGACTGCCTTCCTCACATCCCTGTTTGCGCACCACCCCTCATTATCAACACCACCACTCCATCAGAATAATTTGACCCTTTTCCCTGACCTTGTGGGGCAGAGCGCACCTCTTATGTTCATAAGCCCCTTTGACCACCTCTCAGTTTCTAAAAACCATGTTTCCTCTCTAATAGTCACTGCCAAGTCCAGTCACTCTACTCTTGGTGTTTATCAATAGCAGTGGAAGCGGATATTAAATCTCACCATTTTACAGGTAGGAACCAGGCCAAGAGACATCACACCACTTGTCAATGGCAGATGCAGGCTCCAAAGTCTTTCCACTTCCAGGCTCCTTGATTGACTGATTGATTGATTGAGATAGAATCTCACTCTATTGCCCAGGCTAGAGTGCTGTGGTGTCCTAGCTCACAGCAATCTCAAACTCTTGGGTTCAAACCATCCTTTTGTTTCAGCCTGCCAAGTAACTGGGACTACAGGTGCCTGCCACAATGTCCAGCTAGTTTTTCTATTTTTAGTAGAGATAGGGTCTGGCTCTTACTCAGGCTGGTCTCAAACTCCTGAGCTCAAGCCGTCTACTGTCCTCATCCTCCCAAAGTGCTAGGTTCTTGATAATACAGTACTTCCCAACTTTCAGTGCCTCAATTCTAAGCCTTCAAGCTAGAAAGAACTCAACAGTGTTAAATTGTCAAGCCCGGGGAAGCTCATTCAGGAGCACCATGCCCCAGGGGCACAAAGCTGGAGTTCTCAGACCCTCTATACCAGAATTCTCAACCATGGCTGCAGTCTAGACTCGTCTGAGGAACTAAAAACATTGCAATGCCCAGACCATATTCCAAACACATTAAGTTAGCTCCTCTGGGGTAGGATCTAGGTTTTGGTAATTTTTAAAGCTGCCCAGATGATGCCAATGTGCAGTCACAATTGGACACTACTAACTTAGACCAGTGGTTCTCAAGCTTTGGCATCAGAACCACCAGAAGGGCTGGCCCACCCCAGCTTCCAATTCCACAGGTTTGGGACAGGGCCGGGAATCACCTACCTAACATGTTACCAGGTGATGCTCCCACCTGGTAACAGGAGTCACCCAAGTCACTGTGTCTCTCTCTACACTGTCACCACTCCCTATTGCAGGCCAACCCAGAGAGCTAGAGGGATCCTGTTCAAACAGGAAGGGAGGACTTTAATGAAATAGGAGACATTAGGAAATCTAGCCTTAGATTATAAAATGAAAGGGCAGGGGGCAAAGTAGTTAATTAACTTGAATGTCTGTGTCTCTTATTTAATGTATCCTGGCAGTAGGGAGAGGAGATTTTCATCCTGTGACCGGCAGCTTTGGTCTTACAAGCAGCGTGGCCAAGGGATACTGATCACTGTGGAGAATTCTGCTGCCAATCAGACCGGCCATTTAATGACTGTGAGATCGTGGCCAGCTTGCTTACCATGTCTGAGTCACAGTTCCCACTCTGAAAAGTGAGCGTCGTGATAAGGCTGGCTACATGGTGTACCCGGGAGGATTAGATCAACATCCGAATGTGCCTGTCCCACAGATGGCAGCTATTGCTGTTACTGTGTTATTGCCCTTGGCTCTGCTGCCATCAGCGCCCTGTACAGAAAGATTCTTAGCACCAAAGTGTGCTTCAGTTTAGTGCTAAGGAGATCTTCTTTTGCCTGACCAGCAGGGACACTTTCTATTGGTTAATAGCAGCTGCCGTATTTACCAGGGAAGCCCTGAGCTAAATTCTGTGAAGTTTTGACAATGGTCTTCAGCCCAATCTTTCTGCCGTAATTCTCTCTCCCATTGGTTATGCAGAAGATATTCCTTCCTTTGATCATTCCTGCTCCTTCATACCACCAGCTAATTTTGTCTCCCCACTGGCATCTGAGATTCCAAAAGGAAACTCCGTGATTCTTTGCTGGGCCTGACTGGGTACCCACTCAGTCATGTTTAAAAGATGAATGTAGAGATCTAAATGAATACAAGTGACCTAAAATCCTTTTTGGCAATGAGTGATTTAAAAAGAATAAATTATTAAATATATAGAAAACATATGAGAACTCACCCACGAAGTGGGTGGTAACTAACACTTCCTCCTTTCCTTCCTCCCTCCCTTTCTTCCTTCCTTCTTTCCTTTCTTCCTTCCTCCCTGCCTCCCTCCCTCCCTTCCTTCCTCTCTTCTTCTTTCTTTCCTTCCTTCCTCCATTCCTCCCTTCTATCCTTCTATCCTTCCTTCCTTCCTTCCTTCCTCCCTCCCCCCTCCCTACCTCTCTCCCCTTCCCCCCCTCCCTACCTCCCTTCTTTCCCTTCTCTTTCTTTTCTTCCTTTCCTTTTATTGAGCAGGCTCCTTAACCCCTCTAAGCCTCACGTCCTCCGTTATAAGATGACATCATGGCACTTGTGAGACCAGAGGATATGTCCTGTGTGGATGGCCTGGCACAGTGCCACTCCTCTTGGATGTTGAGGTGACTCTGGGCTCTTCCTCTCGCCTTCACCCTGCCTTACAGGGATATAGATCCAACAACACTATGCCTTCTGCAGATCCAGGACAGAAAAGAGACAAGCAGGACACCCAGGGCACAGCATTCAAGGAGGCACGGGCTCTCCAGGCATGCAAGTGAGGAGCCAGCCCTGAACATAAAGACCTCCTCAAATTTTGGGCCCTCAATACTGTGCAGTAGCCTATTCCCCCACCCTGGGCTTCTGGGTGACGTTTTAGATATACGTGCCCCTCCCCCCTCCCCAATTTTATTTAAATGGTATCTTATTCTGTTTGTGCTGCTATGACAAAATACCTGAAACTGGGTAAATTATAAAGAATGGAAATGTATTTCTCAGAGTTTTAGAGGCTAGGAAGTCCGAGACCAAGGTGCCAGCAGGTTCATTGTCGTTGATGAGGGTTCGGTCTCTGTTTCCAGGATGGCACCTTGAACGCTGCATCTTCCGGAAGGAAAGGAGGCTGTGTTCTTGAGTGGTGGAAGGCAGAGGGGCAGGAAGGCACCGACTCCCTCTGACAAGCCCACTTCCCAAAGGCCACATCTCCCAGTATTGTTTCACTAGAGATCAAGTTTCAAGGTGAATTTTAGAGGTGACCGAAACATTTTAAACCAAAGCAAATGGAAATTATGAAACTAGCTTGACATACACTTTGAGCGTTCTCAAACTTGCAGGAATCTATAGTTTTCAAACCCACTTAAAGCAATAGCCAGCCTGCAAAAGTCCATGAGTGGGGCTCAATGGCTGTCAGGGCTGAGTTGCTGAAGGAAACAAGCCATGCCTACCCCCCTCAACCCCAACAGTGCTGGGCAGCTTTCCAGACCCTTCTCCTGCACGGCTTGTCAAGTTCTGACCTTCTCTGACCCCTGTTAGGTAGCAAGGACAATTATAGTGATCCTGGTTTAAGTAAGTGGGAAATAAAAAAGTAAGTTATTGTCCTAAGATTGCAAAGTAAATTAGGTAGGCAGCATGAGCTAGACCAGTGTTTCTCAAATGGTCAGGGACACCTGGGATCCTGGACCTCAGACCTCCTGACTCAGAGTCCCTGGGAATAGGGCCGGAATTGGTTCCTGGGGCTTCCAGGGCACGGTGAAGGTTGCAGACATCTGAGCGGCTCTGACTCTCTGGGTCCTGGCCCCATATCCCCACATTCCACATCTCTGAGTGTGCAGGAGGGGGTGGCGCTCTGGCCAAAGCACAACGTGCATGTGATGGAGGCTGCTCATGATGATTTCAGGTGCTATAAAGTTAGATTCTCTGCTATGGTAGCAAGGCAGGTACCAGGAAAAACCATCACTCCAAACACGAATTCATGACGTTTTACTTAGGACAAAGTTAAGTTTTGGAAAGGTGAACCAATTTAAAGTTGGTTTAAAGAAAATGAGGTACATATGGTACCAAAATGTGGCAGCAACTGTGCAAGTGATACAATAATGACTAAAGTTTGGATGATTCTATGTCAGGAGCAGAAGCTGGGCTAGAAGGCATGTCCCCTTCTAAGTGGGTTGTTAGAGTCCTACAGCTCTCTACCTCTGTTTCTCAGAGGTTCTCAGCAGCCAGTACGTATCATGATAAATATTGATGATGACATCATTTTTGGGGAAGCCAGGGGGAATGAAAGGCTTTCCTTTTAGGGAGTCACCCTTTTTAACAGATTAGAACCCCGGACTCAAACTCTGTCAAGTCTAAGACCAAGAAGCAGGTAGGGGAGGGACAAAGGCCTACTGGGGCAAGTTCAAGAGCAGTGAGATGCACACCCTTTGTGCCTCTTCCCCAGGGGTTCCTGGTGCCACGACCACCCACAGCAGCTCTTCTCTCCCCTTTCCAAAGTATCTCTACTAATAGCCAGTTTAGCTAGGGGCTGAGGTCCAGGGGGAAGGGGCAGTGTGCAAATAGGAGATGACTGAGGCAGGAGAAGAGAGGAGAGAGCTGGAGAATGGCGGGATGGGGGAGGAGAGCTGCTGGAGGAGAAAGAAGAAAGAAAGGTGGGGGGGAAGCATTTGTAAAATTAAAAGGCAAGGCCCCATCAGATGGTGTTGGGCAAGGAAAGCGTGTTACAGGCAGGAGTAATTGGTAATCGGAGCTGATGTGAAGAAGGGATGATTTATGGGAGCATGCAGACAGGGGTGGAATAATTTTTGGAGCAGAACGGGGAACTTACTGAACGCCTGAAACTCAGCTACTTATCCACTCGTTCTTGTGATGAATTAGCTCTTGTTTAAAGTAACCGCGGCTCCATTTTTCATTCTGATTACTACATTTGATATCTTTCTCTCTCTCTCTGTTTCCCTCTGACCACTGCCCCCTTACCAGGCTCTGGGTACAGAGGCACTGGGTTTGCAGAAACTCGGCACCCCGCTCTTCACCTCCTCCTCTTTCCCACCCCTCTCCCCCCACAGCAACATTAAATAGCCAAGTCTAAAACCCAACCGCTTGAAATACTGCAAAGCTTAGGGAGGTGGATATGCAGAATTAGAGAAGACTTTAGATGCAAGACTGGCTGCTCACGCATCTGAATGACTGCAATTCCTTTGCCCATCTGATGCAGAAAGTCCCTTTCCAGGGCTGTCCACCTCTGTGAAATAGAGAAAACACATCCTTTTCTACCTGGGCACAGCAGCCCTTTGAGGGCCCTGGCAAGCCCCAGTGCAAGGTAAACTCAGGGTAAACAATGTTCAATGCCGTGTACCCCTCCTTCCAACATATAAAAATTGGTTTTAAATTTATATCATACAGGCTCGGCGCCTGTGGCTCAAGTGGCTAAGGTGCCAGCCACATACACCTAAGGTGGCGGGTTCGAATCCCCAGCCTGGGCTGCCAAACAACAATGATGGCTGCAACCAAAAAATGGCCAGGCGTTGTGGCGGGTGCCTGTAGTCCCAGCTACTTGGGAGGCTGAGGCAGGAGACTCGCTTGAGCCCAGGAGTTGGAGTTGCTGTGAGCTGTGATGCCATGGCACTCTACCCAGGGGGATAGCTTGAGGCTCCGTCTCAAAAAAAAAAAAAATTTATATCATACAGAAAGGGAACATTTCTAGGCATCAGTGTAGGGATACAAGTACTATGTCCTCTTACAGTTTTTAAATTTTATTCTTATTAAAAATGCAAGCTTCAAAATTTCATGTGGTCCATTCTCAACACAAACTTCTATTAAGAAATTTCTCTCCTTCAGGAGAAGGACCCACTTCCAACTCTCCTTGGAAGTACTCTAAATTTTCTCTTTGTTCTTCCTAAATAAAAATCTTTCTTTAAATAAAAAGAAAAGAAAATGTATTTGGCCAGGCATGGTGGCTCATGCCTGTCATCCCAGCACTTTGGAGGCTGAGGCAGGAGGATCACTTGAGCCCAGGAGTTGGAGGCTGCTGTGAGTTATGATCACACCACTGCACTCTGGCCAGGGTGACAGAGTGTTTCAAAAACAGCAAAAACAAACAAACAAAAAAAAGTACTTGTAAAAATAGCAAAGGAAAAATATCTATCTAACACTGAGGAAAACCTTGTAAGATCAAATCCAAGCCAAGAAGCCCTCCAGAGCCTGGCCATGTGGCTTGGTCAGGTTGCTACACACGCCCAGGCAGACTGTGCCATACAGTTGCCCTGGCTTGTCACTTCTCACTAGGAACCCCCATCTCTCCAACTTGGCTGCCTCTGTTTCTTTCTGCTTATTGGTAGTAAGGACACGCACCTTCCCACCACTGGCCTGGCAGCCCCCCCAGACCCTGCCTGTGCTTGCTGTCCTCCCTTCCAGATCTCCTGAATTCCTTGGGTGGTTCTGTCTCCAGCCTGTTAGGATCTTTCCTGCCTCGGCAGAACACTGATTCTGTCAGCTTCTTTTCAAAGTTTCTTAAACACTGAAGCCTCCTGGTCACTTTCTTCACTGACTTTCTGGACCCTGACCCACTGGGGGCCCCAGGTACCTGCATCTGTCCTACCTCCAGCTTCAGGGCTGGCTTTAGACTCCTGCTCCTCTCTTTAAGACCAGCCTCCTGGAGCTTCCTGGGGCTCAAGCCTATGCCTGTCTGTTCGGCACTGTTTTGCTCATTCTCAGACCCTGGCTGTCCTAGCCCTGGGTCCCCCTGTCCCCGCCTGTGTGATCTCCCTCAGCTTCAGAGGTTCAGGAGAAAGGAAATGAGAGCTATGTTCCCAGTTTAGGGGGTGCTGCAACAGAGGAAAGCTTTGGATTTTAAACTGGGATAATTAGAAACCAGTCTCAGTTCTACCACTGATTCTAGGCAAGGGTTCTCTCTGGGCCACAGTTTGCTTATGCAGAAAATAAAAAGATGGACTGGCTGATCACTAAGATCCTTTCCAGAGTGTGGTTCAGGGCATTTGGTCCAGAGTCAGCCCCAGAGTGGCATCTGGTCTGTGTCCCTCACTGCTGACCTCGCTGAGCCTCTGCAGCACCCACTTCTTGGGCTTCTAGGAGTTTCCACCGGGAGACCGAGTGCAAAATGCCTAGCACAGAGCCTGGCACACAGGGGACACTCAGTAAGGTTAGCTGTTAGTGCTCTTACTGTCATTGTTGTTATTTGTCTCTCTGTCATCGAGCTGATAACCCAAGAAAGTTTCTCCTGCTTGGTCTTTCATTTCAGTTTCTACATTCACCTTTCTAGAGCAGGGTTTCAACCTTATTCCTACCTTTTCACACCTGCTCAGTAAGACTCGCTCTCTGCAATAGGCGGCAATGGTTCTTAATTCAGCGGGCGGGGTGTATCAGAATCTTACGGGGAAGAAGGGAAAACAGGCCACGCAGTAGCTGGGAATCACCATTGCATTCTCCTAATAAGAAAACACTCCATCAAGAAGGAGCTGAGTCAGCCCGATGGCAGAAGCCACAACACAGCCAAGCGGGGCTGCCACTCTCGGAGGTGCCCGAGTTCATCCATCATCAGTCCAGACATCCTTGCTGGGCTTTGGGAAGCACAGTGGGATGTGGAGCAGAGCTGGTCCTGGTTGGCAGAGAATGCCATCAGGAGACTGGAAAGGCAGCAGCCAGGGCTGAAGCCAAGACTGAGAGACAGTCAGTCAGCCCCACCCCCCACCCCCAAGTTCTAGAGGGCTGGCTGAAGATGCACCAACTGGAGAGATGGCTGGCCAGACTACAGGGACACCTGGCCCACCCCTTCCCCGGCTCCCTCTAGCCCAGTACTTCTCAACCTTCCTAATGTTGCAATGTATTTTCATTGTTAAAAAGGGGTGGCGACCCACAGGTTGAGAACCGCGGCTTGCCCCCACCGGCTCTGTACTCTAGGCCCGGACTGAGTGGGAAGCTGGGTCCAGGGGAGTGTATCCCAGCAGAGGGGCCCTCCCCTCCTTCTCCCACCAGTTGGTGGGTTCTGCAGATCATTAGGCATCTGTTGTTAGGCAGACATGCCAGAAAAAGGACAGTCACTCTGGCTCTGCTAGCAACAATGGGGGACTTCACTGCCTAGCTTACATCCAGTGACAATGGACACTTTTCTTTTTGCTGGGTGTCACTTCACCTGGTTGGGGCTTAGAGATGGACAGTTCCCCTGAGCTAAGCTGGCAGCTTTTGTTTCCCAGAAAGCAGGCCCTGGACTTCCATGAATCGGCAAACTTACACCTGCGATTTAACCTTCCCTACTTCCGGTCAGGTGTGGTGGCTCAGGCCTGGAATCCCAGCCCTCTGAGAAGCTGAGGCAGGTGGATTGCCCTGAGCTCAGAGGTTCAAGACCAGCTTGAACTGCAGTCAGACCCCATCTCTACAAAAAAAAAAGCTGGGCGTTGTAGTGGGCACCTATAGTCCCAGTTACGTGGGAGGCTGAGGCAAGAGAATCCCTCAAGCCCAAGAGTTGGAGGTTGCTGTGAGCTATGATGCCCCAGCACTCTACCGAGGGCCACAAAGGGAGACTCTGTCTCAATAAAAAAATATATATATATTTTTAAAAAACCTTCCCTACTTCCATCATCCATCCATTTATTCCAAAGATACTAACTGGGCACCCACAACGTGCCAAGCACTTGATAGCAGTTGGGGCTCACTCAGATCCACGCTGGAAGGCCAGTGAGTTAACCTACGCCAAAGCACAAAAATCACTCCTAGAACTTGATTCTCTCTTTTGAGGACTAGGCTCATTCAATTAGACTACAACCAGTCAGGGAGCAGAAGCCGGTTCTGTCATGTGTATTATTGCCTACTCAGCACTAAGCTCCACACCTACAGAAGATGCTCGGGATGTCTGGAAGAAAAGCTTCTTCCAAAAGGGATTGAGGATGGATGACCCTGAGTACCTGAATCATGCACACAAATATCAGTCCACACTCTCACGCACACACTGCCCAGGGGGCTCTGTAACAAGCCCTGCCTATCCCGATGTAGAACAGCGACCCCAAGAGGTTAGCATTACTACTACACCCCATCACAGAAGAGGGAATTGAGTCAGGAAGTTTCAACTGACTTGCTCCTGTGGTCCCAAAGGCTGCATCTTTCTCTGCATCTTCAGCACAGAGACACTATCTTGGAGTCTGGAATGAGGGTGTGGATACTGGAAAAGGGAGAAGGAAGGGGTGGAGAAGCAGACATTATATGTGGGGACTCTGCCACAAAGGCAGTGTCTTCTAGCTGAGACTTGGGGCACACCTTTGCTGGAGCAAAGCCCTCTAAGCCCTCATCCCCTTTGCAGAACATATAATATTCAGCAATTCTGATTGGTCAGGCTCAGGTCAACCAGTGGGGACCAGGGTGGGGTCAGGGATCAAAGCTGTTGCAGAACAGACCCTCAGTGGATCTGATTGTTCAATAACCAAACATCCCTCTTTCCCAGGTGCCCGCCCCTTTTAAGGTGAACTGCATATCTTTAGCTAATAATTAAGTTGTCACAAGTGCCATCAATACCCCATCAAGGAAGTGACAGAGGGAGAAGAACGGGATGGGGGAGAGTGGGGCCCAGTCCTGCACCCCAGTCGGCTACAGCCCCATGCTCATCTGGCCCATAATAAATAGGATGAAAGGCACTCCTGATAAATGCCCATGTCAGGGAGAGATTTTACCTTCACTCAGAAACAATGTAATATCTCGGCTATTACCCAAAATAATTTATCAATGTGTAATAGCTTTGTGCAGGCCTCAGATAGGAGGGGAGCTGCGCTATCAGAGATGGATGTAGCCTACCTTCGGCTTTTAATTTTTAATGTTCGCAGCCAGCTTTGCATTAAAGGCCAGGTGTCATATAAAGACTTAATGTAAGAGGGGAGTTCATGAATTCTAATCAAGGGAGGAGTGCTCCCTGGCTGGCTGCTGTCACCTCCCGACTGTTCTTATTGATCTTTTGTTTTCTCCCCTCCTGGTTCTTCTCCTGCTTCCTTCTCCCCACCACTCCTCCACCTCACCCCACTCCACCCCAGGCTGCTGCCTGGTCCTTCCTTTCCCCACCCCACCCTGGGCTTTCCTCTTCCCAAGACACATCTTTTTCTTCCTGTTACAAGAAGAAAGGTCTCTACTTCTACTAAACTATACAAACTGCCTGTGTTAAAAGACAAAATTAGACACATTATAATTGGGCAGGTGGTGACAGCGTCTCATGCTTTTGCCCCAGCCTACACAGCCCTAGCATCAGCCTAGCTCACAGCAACCACAAACTCCTAGACCCAACCAATCCTCCTGCCTCAGCCTCCTGAGTAGCTAGGATTACAGTCGCCTGTCACAACACCCAGCTAGATTTTTTATTTTTAGTAGAGACGGGGTGTCACTCTGGCTCAGGCTAGTTTTGAACTTCTGAGCTCAGACAATCTACCTGCCTCGGCCTCCCAGAGTGCTAGGATTACAGGTGTGAATCACCCCACCTGGCCAACACATGACAATGGTAAAGCGTTTTTACCATGTGAGCAAACCATGATTCACAAATTGGGCAGCATTGGGCCCCAAGTGGCTCAGGGCTCCACCTGGGGACAGCAAAGTGAAAACCTTTATAAGGTGTTTGCAGAAGCAAGACAAAGAAAATGCTTGATTGGTTAAAATGGAAAGTCTTGGTTAGAGGTTAGTTGGTGATTCTGACTGGTGAAGTCACGAGTTATGCATTTGTTAGCAGTTTCTGAGGCTGAAATCTTCGCTTTGAGTTGGGTTTCAGTTTGCTTATGCAGGAAACCGAGGTGTATTGCTGTTACCTCAGGCCAGTGCCCCCCCTAGTTAACTACTTTGACACCTGATTATTTTATCTTGGGTCTCTTTCTTCTTGTGAAAATGTGTAAGCTCCCCAAGGGCAAGAATTTTGGTCAGTTTTATTCTCTGATACGGCTCTTGTGTATAGATAGAACAGTGCCTGATGTAGTGGGTTCTTAATAAGCATTTATTGACTGAAATAATCAACCAAGAGTGGTGCTCAGAGGTCAAGAGCAGTGATTTTGCTGTGTGTTTGGAAGGGAGGGGGAAACTGTGCCTTGGGGTAGCAGAGTACTATACCTCTTCTGCCTGTTCCCTGCCCCAGGGAGCCTCACCCCTCTTTCAGATGCCATTGTAGGCCCCTAGGGAAATGGCTACTCTCCCCATCTGGCCCCAGCCCTTCCTACCCACCTGTTGCCTCTCTTTGCTTGACTCTGGTGTTTCCTGCTCCTGCCCTTCCATCATTCTGACTCAGATCAAAGGCTCCCGGGCAAGAGGACAGGAGATGTACACCTCCTCCAGGATCGGGCAGGGCCTTATGTCTCTCAAGAACCCCCAGCACAAGTCCCAGCATACAGCAGGCGCTCAGTTCCAGAGAGGCCAGTTTTTACATGAGAGATGTGTTCCCAAAGACCTCTCCTAATTCCAAAGTCACAGAACTCCAGACTAGTTTTCTCACAGGAATAAATATCAAATAAGATCTGTGTTATTTCAAATTTTGTACAAGTGATATTGTATTCATATTGTACTGTTCAATTTCAGATTTGCTTGAAAATGCCAACTGTATGGTGCTGCTGTGTTGGGTCATCAGCCAAGAGGGCTCTTCCCCTTCTCTCATTGCTCCAGCTGCCTCTTTTCTCTGCCAAAGCAACTCCTCCCACTGTTTCTGCTATCGAGAACACATGATTTCCTCCCTACTCCTCCCTTCTCTTCCTTCAAGACCCACTTCAAAAGTGGGTCTCCTCCACGAAGTCTTCAGACACAGGGGCCCCTCCTGTCTTGGGGCTCTCAGGGAATTTTGTTCATGCCTTTGCACAGACAGTTGACTTGTAAATGAATTACTGATGGGTCTGTCTCCCAATTAGATCTTGAGTCCTTGACAACAGACACTATGTTTAAATCATCCGTTTAATCCTAGCATTTTGTATATAAATATACAAAGGAATGAATGAATGGGTGTCTAGGTAACTCCCAAAGATATCCTCCAAAGTGGATGTGAGCTTCTAAGCTGATTGCCTCAGGATCTCTTTTGGAGCTTAAAACAAATGAACCAACAAAGCAAACCCAAACAAAACTCCACCCCAGATTTTGATTAGAAAGTCTACGCACCTGTCCCGTGCTCTGTCCCTCTGAGATTTTGAGGAACAGGCAAGTGGGAGCCACTGTTCTACCCTTGGTCATCCTTAGGTTCACCCAGGGTACTTGTTAAAAGCACAAAATTTGGTTCCATCCCAAACCTCCAGAGCAGACGCTCCAGGGAGAATTTTTGTTTAACAAGGCCCCAGGTGATTGCAGAAGTCAGAACAATTTAAGAAACCCCATAGGCTTGGCACTCAGGCCTATCCTCCTCAAGGGCTCCTAGTCTGGGGTGAGGACCCCTCCTCCATCCCTGTCCAGGCAGAGTCCCTCCAGAAGTCCCCAGTAATGGACATTAATGATAATTCTATTCCATTGTAACCAATCACTGTTAACCACATTCTGGGTTGGGAAGGGACAGGGGTTCACCCTATCCATTGGTCTTGCAGCATCCCCAGACTCTTCCCGTTACATACCAGTAAACTCCCCTTATCTTTTAGCTGTGACAACCAAAAATGCCTCCAGACATTGCCATATGTCCCCCAGGACAATATTGCCGCTGGCTAAGAACCATTCTAGTCTTGTCTGGGTCTCAGAGAAGCTAAGTACTTTGCCCAAGGGAAGTAATATTAAGATTTCAGGAAATAATAAAAAGTCAAGAAGATTATGTACAAAGAGCTTCACAATCTCCTTTATAATAGCAAAATAAACAAGCTAGAAGCAGCCAAGATAACTAAAAATACAAGATTTTCAATCTTTAGGGCACATTGTAAGAGGGGACATCGGACAGCTGGTAAAATAGCAATAACAAAGATTGAGTGGTGACACAGGCAATGGTTACGGGCTACATTATAAAAAACGGGTTAAATATGGAAACAAAAGGACATAACTTCTTGCTGTTTTCAGTGGAAGCATTTAATTTTTTTAGCATTTTTTTAAATTTTATATATACATGTGTTGATTAGGTTTCCACTTTTTGCCTTCACAAAATTAAAAAGGCTTAAAATTTAATAACAATGACAATGTTTAAGAAAAGGACTAGAAACAAAAACCTCATAAAGAACGAACAAAGATAAATACATTCAGCAAAGACATCAGACGATTGCTGCATGGAAATATTAAGCAATAATAATAATGCAAGGAAAGTAACATTCCCATTGTCAAATAAGAGTATGGCTAATACAGAATGCTTTGACTCTGAGGTTCAGTTTGGAGTCATCAGTTAACTTCTTCTTATTATTTTTTTCCCAAAGTCTCAAAAACTAGACAACTAATATTTATAAGTAAAAGTAAAAGATAATTTCAAAAAACAGATCCTGCCAAATCTTATAGACAATAGAAAAAGAAGTAATACTTCACAATCATTCTACTTCATCTGGATACACCCGATACTAAAATTGGAGAAAATATAGTCTTATAAAGGGGAAATTACAAAGATATTTCACTTACAAATGAGGGTGCAATCCCCTAACAACATATTAACAAGTTGAATTAAAAATTAATGTTTAAGTAATGTACTTTGGATTTAGTTTTTTTCTGATAGAACAATATTAAAGTAAAAAACTAAAACGATACAGAGAAAGTGAAGGTTCTCCCTATAATACTACTTCCCAATCATAAGGCCAAACAAAGGCATAAGGGCCCAAACCAGAGAGAGAATGAACACAGTTCACATTGCCATTCTTTAAGGCCAAGCGTCAACATTTATTTAGAGGAAAAACTGATACTGAAGAACAACAAACATTATATACTTTTATTGCAAATAAATAACTTACAACAGACGCTACAGAAAGATTTTTCTGTTTTTTGTTACAACGTATTTGAAACATACAAAAAGTTATAGAAAACAATGTCAACAAACTCCTATGTACCTTATGTTAGCTTATTTCCTTTAGATCTTGTAGTTTCCTAAGAAATGTTATAATTTTATCTAGCCTAAGCCTGTATCTCTTACCTTTTCCTCTCTTCTTGCTCTGAAAGAAATCACTGTCTTGAAGGTAGTATAAATAGTTTCCACACATGTTTTTAATAGATTTACTACATATGCATGTACGCACAAATTTTTGTCATGCAATTAAAAATGGCACAAATAATATCAAGTTATGCAGTCACTTACAAACTGCTTTTTAAACCTTGTATTTTTTATTTGTCCACTCTTATGTATGTAAATTTAATTCATTTATTTCGATTGCCAATTAGTATAGCACGTGATTCAATTGCAGCTTCTTGGTCCATTCTGAAGGACAGTTGGGTTCTTTCCGATTTTTTTCACTATTTCAAACAACGCGATGAGTTGAGGGACCCTCTGAAACCTGATGGACCACCATTTCCTCTTAGCACTAGCAGTTTCAAGAAAAATAACCCCCCCCTCCCCGCAGAAAGTCTTTGGCTTCCCGCCAAGGCGACACTCCCTACCCCACCTACCCCGCCCTTGTGAAGCCACTTCCCCATTCCTCAGCCAGGGCAAAGCCGCCTGCCCAGAGTAAAGCGAGTTTTAAACCTTCCAATCAACAGCCTCCACATACCCCAGTACCCCTCACCCCACCTGCGTGTGGTTTTCAGCTTTAAAA